>NC_143041.1:9709946-9913696 GCF_057628025.1 Oncorhynchus mykiss
CTCCCTTTAAATTAATCTAATCTGTCTGACCCTCACTATGGTGACTATTAATAGCCCTGGGCCCGTGGGTAAAGGAAGGCAGACACGCTAAGGCCTGGTCTGGCCCTGGGAAAGTGGACCAGAAGAACCCCTTACCCATGTCTCTTAACAAAAAAATAAATTTATGTTATGTGTCACATGCTTCATGAACAGGTGTACACTAACAGTGAAATGCTTTCTTGCGGGTCTGTTTCCAACAACGCAGAATTAAAGATGAATAAATATAAAGTGACAATAAATACATAGTGAATAACAAAACCTAGTAAAATAACATGGCTATATACCGGTGAGTACGAAGTAATTGAGGTAGCTGTTAGAGGTTGGCCGATTTCAAGTTTTTCATAACAATCGGGTAATCAGCCTTTTTGGACGCCGATTATATTGCAATCCACGAGGAAACAGCATGGCAGGCTGTGACCACCTGTTACGTGAGTGAGCCTGCCACGTGAGTGCAGGGTCAAAAGGACCTTGTGGATGCAAGGAGCCAAGGTGGGTTGCTACCTAGCATTAAACTTATAAAAATAAAAATTATTCACATAATCACTAGTTAACCTAGTAATATCATCAACCATGTGTAGTTATCTAGCTTGTCCTGCGTTGCATATAATCAATGCGGTGCCTGTTAATTTATTATCAAATCACAGCCTACTTCAACTTAGCCAAACGGGTGATGATTTAACAAAAGCGCATTGCCGAAAAAAGCACAATCTTTGCACAAATGTACCTAGGTAAGGGTATATATGTACAGTGCCTTGCAAAAGTATTCGGCCCCCTTGAACTTTGCAACCTTTTGCCACATTTCAGGCTTCAAACATAAAGATATACAACTGTATTGTTTTGTGAAGAATCAACAACAAGTGGGACACAATCATGAAGTGGAACGACATTTATTGGATATTTCAAACTTTTTTAATAAATCAAAAACTGAAAAATTGGGCATGCAAAATTATTCAGCCCCTTTACTTTCAGTGCAGCAAACTCTCCAGAAGTTCAGTGAGGATCTCTGAATGATCCAATGTTGACCTAAATGACTAATGATGATAAATACAATCCACCTGTGTGTAATCAAGTCTCCGTATAAATGCACCTGCACTGTGATAGTCTCAGAGGTCCGTTAAAAGCGCAGAGAGCATCATGAAGAACAAGGAACACACCAGGCAGGTCCGAGATACTGTTGTGAAGAAGTTTAAAGCCGGATTTGGATACAAAAATATTTCCCAAGCTTTAAACATCCCAAGGAGCACTGTGCAAGCGATAATATTGAAATGGAAGGAGTATCAGACCACTGCAAATCTACCAAGACCTGGCCGTCCCTCTAAACTTTCAGCTCATACAAGGAGAAGACTGATCAGAGATGCAGCCAAGAGGCCCATGATCACTCTGGATGAACTGCAGAGATCTACAGCTGAGGTGGGAGACTCTGTCCATAGGACAACAATCAGTCGTATATTGCACAAATCTGGCCTTTATGGAAGAGTGGCAAGAAGAAAGCCATTTCTTAAAGATATCCATAAAAAGTGTAGTTTAACATTTGCCACAAGCCACCTGGGAGACACACCAAACATGTGGAAGAAGGTGCTCTGGTCAGATGAAACCAAAATTGAACTTTTTGGCAACAATGCAAAACGCTATGTTTGGCGTAAAAGCAACACAACTGAACACACCATCCCCACTGTCAAACATGGTGGTGGCAGCATCATGGTTTGGGCCTGCTTTTCTTCAGCAGGGACAGGGAAGATGGTTAAAATTGATGGGAAGATGGATGGAGCCAAATACAGGACCATTCTGGAAGAAAACCTGATGGAGTCTGCAGAAGACCTGAGACTGGGACGGAGATTTGTCTTCCAACAAGACAATGATCCAAAACATAATGCAAAATCTACAATGGAATGGTTTAAAAATAAACATATCCAGGTGTTAGAATGGCCAAGTCAAAGTCCAGACCTGAATCCAATCGAGAATCTGTGGAAAGAACTGAAAACTGCTGTTCACAAATGCTCTCCATCCAACCTCACTGAGCTCGAGCTGTTTTGCAAGGAGGAATGGGAAAAAATGTCAGTCTCTCGATGTGCAAAACTGATAGAGACATACCCCAAGCGACTTACAGCTGTAATCGCAGCAAAAGGTGGCGCTACAAAGTATTAACTTAAGGGGGCTGAATAATTTTGCACGTCCAATTTTTCAGTTTTTGATTTGTTAAAAAAGTTTGAAATATCCAATAAATGTCGTTCCACTTCATGATTGTGTCCCACTTGTTGTTGATTCTTCACAAAAAAATACAGTTTTATATCTTTATGTTTGAAGCCTGAAATGTGGCAAAAGGTTGCAAAGTTCAAGGGGGCCGAATACTTTCGCAAGGCACTGTAACAGTTTGGGCCGCCTGGCTCGTTGCAAACTGTCAACTAATTTGCCAAAATTGTACATAATTATGACATAACATTGCAAAACCTTCAATGTAACAGCAATATTTTGAATTAGAGTTGCCACCCGTTAGATAAAATGCAGAATGGTTCCATATTTCACTGAAAGAATAAACGTTTTGTTTTCAAAATGATAGTTCCGGATTTGACAATATTAATGGCCAAAGGCTTGTATGTGTGTTTATTATATAATTAAGTCTATGATTAGATATTTGATAGAGCAGTCTGTCTGAGCGGTGGTAGGCAGCAGCAGGCTCGTAAGCATTCATTCAAACTTTACTGCATTTGCCAGCAGCTCTTAGCTATGCTTGAGGCACAGCGCTGTTTATGACTTCAAGCCTCTCAACTCCCGAGATTAGGCTGGCAATACTATAGTGCCTATAAGAACATCCAATTGTCAAAGTTATATGAAATACAAGTGGTATAGAGAGAAATAGTCGCTGCGTCATAATTCCTATAATAACTACAACCTAAAACTTCTTAACTTGGAATATTGAAGAACTGGGAATATTGAACCACCAGCTTTCATATGTTCTGAGCAAGGAACTTAAACATCAGCTTTTTTACATGGCACATTTTGCACTTTTACTTTCTTCTCCAACACCGTTTTTGCATTATTAAAACCAAATTGAACATGTTTCATTATTCATTTGAGACTAAATTGATTTTATTTATGTATTATATTAAGTTAAAATAAGTGTTCATTGTTCATTCTGTATTGTTGTAATTGTCATTATTACAAACTAATATATAAAAAAATATGTATTTGAAAATAAATAAAACCCGGCCATTTAATCGGTATCGGCTTTTTTTGGGACATCCAATAATAGGCATCGGCATTGAAAAATCATAATCGGTCGACCTCTAGTATGTACCTTATTTCAGTCCACTTATCAGTCTACTCTGGCCTACTTGGAGTAGGCTAGGGGAAAGGGGGATACCTAGTCAGTTGTACAACTGAATGGATTCAACTAAAATGTTTCTTCTGCATTTAACCCAACCCCTAGGAGAGGTATGGGGGGCTGTCATAATTGACATCCACATCTTCGGCGCCTGGGGAACAGTGGGTTAACGGTCTTACTCAGGGGCAGAACGACAGATTTTTACCTTGTCAGCTCAGGATTCGATCCAGCAATCTTTCGGTTACTGCCCCAACAACACAAGTGAGAGCGTGCGTAATTATACATGCTGAAAGGCTTTCAATATCTGGGAAAAAAAATCCACATCGGGCAGCAGGTGAGCTAGTGTCGGACAATGTGGTGATGCGGCTTGTAGAACCTTGTGTTGGCAAGGGGAGACATTTCTTCACTTCACTGTCATCGGCAAACAAGTTTCTTGCAAAGAAAACATGTCTGGATGGCACCATGAACAAAATGAGACTGGAGCTCCCTCCCTCTGTGCAAACAAGGCACCTGCACAGCCGTTGTATGCCTTCTAAACATTCCATCTCTGAGATCTACAGACAGTTCCTTGGACTTCATGCTATAGTTTCTGCTCTGACATGCACTGTCAACTGTGGGACCTTATATAGACAGGTGTGCTTCCTTCTAAATCATGTCCAAACAATTGAATTGGCCACAAGTGGACTCCAATCAAGTTGTACTGACGTCTCAAGGATGATTAAAGGAAATTGGATGCACCGGAGCTCAATTTGGAGTGTCATAGCAAAGAGGTGTGAATACTTCTGTAAATTAGATTTCTGCATGTCATTTTCAATACACTTGCAAAAATATATATGTTTTCACTGTCATTACTGTGTGTAAATGGGTGACAAAATAAACATCTATTGAATCCATTTTGAATTCAGGCTGTAACAAAATGTGTAATAAGTCAAGGGGTGTGAATACTTTCTGAAGGCACAACAAGCAGACTAGGTAAATAGATCAACTTTTCTACTATGGGTTGTCTGACTTTTATATTCATTACTCATTTAGTTTGCAGAGGAAAGGTAAATGTGGACTGTCCTAGCATCATTAAAGTGCACCTATTTTTACATGTTCCATATTTTTATGCCGTGGCGTAGCGCCACAGCTAAACGACTGCAGCGGAAACACTGACTAAACAAACAAACAAACCAGAAGGATGTGAAAGAGCCAGACAGAAGTTGTTGTACTAACTGTGATCAGCTCAGAGCCTAGTTAGGTCTATGACGCATCCACTGAGCTGGGAATCGCCACTGTAATGTGACTGAGGAGTGTGTGTGCCAGGACTGATGAGAACACGTCCAGACAAGCACACAGCGCACAACACACTTAGCCAAAGAAGGGTGTGAGAGCTTGTCTGTGTCCAAACAAAAACAGCAGTAGCCTAAACCAGGGGTTCCCAAACTTTATCAAGTCGGCTCCACTCCCGGCATTGGGGAACACCCCTCCCCCAGCATTGGGGAACATCCCTCCCCCCCAGTCTATTTCTATGGGCACAAGCACGGTTCATGACCAACTGTTCACACCCCTCATTTGCGGAGAGAACATTTTGAAGGTTTAAAGCTTTTTCCTGCAGTTCTATACATTATACATTTTGTCATGGGATGCAGAGCAAAGTTTACAGTTTTAAAGTGCATATCCTGCAATTCTACACATCCAGCTCTACTAGATGTCTCATCTGTTTGTACTGTTGACCACTCTTTAGCCTACTCATGTCATCTCATGCATGCCATACATTTACAGCAGGCAAAACCAGAGCCAGCATGGATGCCAAACCCACTAACCCAGAGCATGCACGTATGGAATGACAAACACCGCAGTGTTGGCTGAAGCAGAAAACCGATCAGTGGTGATCAAGCACCAGACACTCCAGTGCTTCTAGGGACACGAGAAAGATCCAACCGTGTGTTCTCAGACTAACATGGTAGCGTGAGAGACGTGACATGTGGAATACAGAGGAGTCTGAGTCACAGTGGGCCATGGAAGGTTGTTAGAGGAAGGTCGCACACAAAACGCCTTGGAGGGAAAACAAGAGTCAACTGTCAGATACGATAAAGTGTCCCCACCTCAGTAGCAGCTATTCATAACTGCTGTTGGGACAGACTCTTACTCCTTCCATGACAACGCCTCATACTGCTTCTAAATAGGACACTGTCATGCTAGTTGTCACTCAAATGCTGTGTGTTTGGGTCCCATGACGTTTTCATTCCAGTATACTTCTCTCCAGTCAAACGCATGCTATTTATCTAACGTGACTGAAAGAGAACATGGCTTGAAGCAACAGCAGGAGCCTGTATTTTCAACAGCGTTGTTTCTGTACACGCCCTCTCTGACTTTAAATGGGGTGGAGAAAACCAAAAGAACAATAACATTCCGGAACGACAGAAATAAAGTGTTGAGTGTATGGAATGTCTTCACTGAGCAACAGGAATTCTGAGGGACTCCACCTGCTGTCTCTAGACTCGATGGGAATTTCCATGGGAACCAGACTAAACACAGCACCAGAGGAGACCCAGAGCATCAAACTAAATTGAACTGAAATTAAATTAATAGAATATACACACACAGTCTTTACTTTGCACTACTAGTACCAAAGATTGTCAAATTTCCTGGCAGAGTGTTACATTTTGTTACCAACATGAGGAAGAATGACATCTGTAACTCAGCTAAGAGCCTCTTGTATTCACATATGCTGAGTCCGCAGTTCCATTGACTTACTGTACAGCAAGTAATGGGCGAGTTGGTAGAGTAAATGCAAAAATGTAGCCTAGGTAATGATTTATTTACCTGTAGAAGGTCATCGCTGAGGACTTCTGTTTTCTCTGCTCTGTGGATGAGAAAACACAACAGGAGATAGATTAGGTTTGACAGCTACTGATTAGAGACACTTTGTATATGCAAACACTGTCAATACAATGAGGCCTTTCCAGACAGACTAGATTCCACACAGTGCAGAAGAACAGGGTCAGGTATTATGGGCAGTGATCATGTGAACCACTGCACTAGCCTGGGTACCAACCACACTGTTTGAAATGTATTATACAAAACAACTATGGTACATTGTTGCCTCGGTAAGACAACAGGAAGTTGGTTGAAGCACACTGGCACCCAGTATAGAAAACCACATGAAAGCCTGAGCACTATCGGTTCACATGGTGGGGTTTAGAGCCCGACCGATAAACAGGTTGACCAATATTGTCGGCTGATATTAGCCTTTCACAGAAATATTTGTATCGGTCTTGACTTCACATACAGTGCCTTGCGAAAGTATTCGGCCCCCTTGAACTTTGCGACCTTTTGCCACATTTCAGGCTTCAAACATAAAGATATAAAACTGTATTTTTTTGTGAGTTAATACTTTGTAGCGCCACCTTTTGCTGCGATTACAGCTGTAAGTCGCTTGGGGTATGTCTCTATCAGTTTTGCACATCGAGAGACTGACATTTTTTCCCATTCCTCCTTGCAAAACAGCTCGAGCTCAGTGAGGTTGGATGGAGAGCATTTGTGAACAGCAGTTTTCAGTTCTTTCCACAGATTCTCGATTGGATTCAGGTCTGGACTTTGACTTGGCCATTCTAACACCTAGATATGTTTATTTTTGAACCATTCCATTGTAGATTTTGCTTTATGTTTTGGATCATTGTCTTGTTGGAAGACAAATCTCCGTCCCAGTCTCAGGTCTTTTGCAGACTCCATCAGGTTTTCTTCCAGAATGGTCCTGTATTTCGCTACATCCATCTTCCCATCAATTTTAACCATCTTCCCTGTCCCTGCTGAAGAAAACCAGGCCCAAACCATGATGCTGCCACCACCATGTTTGACAGTGGGGATGGTGTGTTCAGCTGTGTTGCTTTTACGCCAAACATAACGTTTTGCATTGTTGCCAAAAAGTTCAATTTTGGTTTCATCTGACCAGAGCACCTTCTTCCACATGTTTGGTGTGTCTCCCAGGTGGCTTGTGGCAAACTTTAACCAACACTTTTTATGGATATCTTTAAGAAATGGCTTTCTTGCCACTCTTCCATAAAGGCCAGATTTGTGCAATATACGACTGATTGTTGTCCTATGGACAGAGTCTCCCACCTCAGCTGTAGATCTCTGCAGTTCATCCAGAGTGATCATGGGCCTCTTGGCTGCATCTCTGATCAGTCTTCTCCTTGTATGAGCTGAAAGTTTAGAGGGACAGCCAGGTCTTGGTAGATTTGCAGTGGTCTGATACACCTTCCATTTCAATATTATCGCTTGCACAGTGCTCCTTGGGATGTTTAAAGCTTGGGAAATATTTTTGTATCCAAATCCGGCTTTAAACTTCTTCACAACAGTATCTCGGACCTGCCTGGTGTGTTCCTTGTTCTTCATGATGCTCTCTGCGCTTTTAACGGACCTCTGAGACTATCACAGTGCAGGTGCATTTATACGGAGACTTGATTACACACAGGTGGATTGTATTTATCATCATTAGTCATTTAGGTCAACATTGGATCATTCAGAGATCCTCACTGAACTTCTGGAGAGAGTTTGCTGCATTGAAAGTAAAGGGGCTGAATAATTTTGCACGCCCAATTTTTCAGTTCTTGATTTGTTAAAAAAGTTTGAAATATCCAATAAATGTCGTTCCGTTTTCATAATCATCGGAAATCGGTATTTTTGGGCGCTGATTTGCTGATTTTTTAAAAATACCTTTATTTAACTAGGCAAGTCAGTTAAGAACACATTCTTATTTTCAATGACGGCCTAGGAATGGTGGGTTAACTGCCTTGTTCAGGGGCAGAACGACAGATTTTCACATCGTCAGCTCGGGGGATCCAATCTTGCAACCTTACAGTTAACTAGTCCAACGCAATAACGACCTGCCTGTCTCTCGTTGCACTCCACAAGGAGTTACGCGAATGCAGTAAGCCAAGGTAAGTTGCTAGCTAGCATTAAACATACCTTATAAAAAACAATCAATCATAATCCCTAGTTAACTACACATGGTTGATATTACTAGATATTATCTAGCGTGTCCTGCATTACATATAATCTGACTGAGCATACAAGCATACAAGTATCTAAGTATCTGATTGAGTGGTGGTAGGCAGAAGCAGGCGCGTAAACATTCATTCAAACAGCCCTTTTGTGCATTTTGCCAGCAGCTCTTCGTTGTGCGTCAAGCATTGCGCTGTTTATGACTTCAAGCATATCAACTCCCGAGATGAGGCTGGTGTAACCGAAGTGAAATGGTTAGCAAGTTAGCGCACGCTAACTAGAGGGACGGAAGCTATACTGTTACACTGGCAATACTAAAGTGCCTATAAGAACATCCAATAGTCAACGGTTAATGAAATACAAATGGAATAGAGGGAAATAGTCCTATAATTCCTATAATAACTATAACCTAAAACGTCTTACCTGGGAATATTGAAGACCCATGTTAAAAGGAACCACCAGCTTTCATATGTTCTCATGTTCTGAGCAAGGAACTTAAACGTTAGCTTTTTTACATGGCACATATTGCACTTTTACTTTCTTCTCCAACACTTTGTTTTTGCATCATTTAAACCAAATTGAATATGTTTCAGTATTTACTTGAGGCTAAATTGATTTTATTGATGTATTATATCATTCAGTATTGTTGTAATTGTCATTATTACAAATAAATAAATAAAAATCAGCCGATTAATCGGTATCGGCTTTTTTGGTCCTCCAATAATTGGTATCAGCGTTGAAAAATCATAATCAGTCAACCTCTACTCCATACCATTTGTATTTCATATACCTTTGACAATTGGATGTTCTAATAGGCACTTTAGTATTGCCAGCCTAATCTCGGTAGTTGAGAGGCTTGAAGTCATAAACAGCACTGTGCCTCAAGCATTGCAAAGAGCTGCTGGCAAACACAGTAAAGTTTGAATGAATGCTTACGAGCCTGCTGCTGCCTACCACCGCTCAGTCAGACTGCTCTATCAAATAGACTTAATTATACTATAATAACACACAGAAATATGAGCCTTTGGTCATTAATATGGTCAAATCCGGAAACTATCATTTCGAAAACAGAACGTTTATTCTTTCAGTGAAATACGGAACCGTTCCCTATTTTATCTAACGGGTGTCAACCCTAAGTCTAAATATTGCTGTTACATTGCACAACCTTCAATGATATGTCATAATTATGTAAAATTCTGAAAAATTAGTTCGCAGCAAGCCAGGCGGCCCAAACCGCATATACCCCGACTATGCGTGCAATGAACGCAAGAGAAGTGACACAATTTCCCTAGTTAATATTGCCTGCTACCATTAATTTATTTAAACTAAATAGGCAGGTTTTAAAAATCTACTTCTGTGTGTTAATTTTAAGAAATGCATTAATGTTTATGGTTAGGTACATCCGTGCAACAATTGTGCTTTTGTTAAATCATCACCAGTTTGGCGAAGTAGGCTGTGATTCGATGATAAATTAACAGGCACCGCATTGATTATATGCAACGCAGGACAAGCTAGTTAACCTAGTAATATCATCAACCATGTGTAGTTAACTAGTGATTGTTAAGATTGATTGTTTTTTATAAGATAAGTTTAATATTAGCTAGCAACTTACCATGGCTCCTTTCTGTACTCCCGTAACAGGTGGTCAGCCTGCCACGCAGTTCCTCGTGAAGTGCAATGTAATCGGCATCCAAAAATGCTGATTCCCCACTGTTGTGAAAATTTGAAATCGGCCCTTATTAATTCAGCCATGGCGATTAATCGGTCGACCTCTACTACAGACCTTGGTTCGATTCCAGGCTGCATTCATTTAGGAACCGGGCTGCTTCCCGGGCGTGAGCCAGGTGCCCCGTTCAAAGCCAATGGTGAAGTGAAATTGTCTCAAAACAAAATTGACATAACCTAGCTAGATTAAGCACATGGAATAATGAGTAGGATTCTGTCATTTCATACCTCAGCAAAGAGACGGTGTAATATTGCATGTGACCAACATGTTGAAAATGGTGCTTTCACACAAGACTCCATAGTCCATTCCCTCTCTCCCCCTCCCCCATGCCTTTCTATTCCTCCTACAAGTCAAGTAACCCGTTTTGTAGCTTGTAACGTTTCCCCTTGCCAACTGGTCCTAGTATAGTTTCCCTGTTAAGGTCCCACTGCTTAGGTTTAGGCTGATGTACAGCGAAAAGTTCTCAGGTCAGATGTTAAACAGCAGACAGTCAGTAACTGGAGCCCTAAACTCAGTCCCTCCTCTCCTCCAAAAACTGGGCTCTGTGCACTATAGTAACCTTGTGACAGTGGTGGACAGCTGCTTCCAATTACAACCCAGAGAGAGGCATGGTAAGTGAGCGAGAGAGAGAGAAAAAAAAGAGAAAGAGATGGAGGCTAAGAGAGAAAGATGGAGGCAGAAAGAGAAGGAGAACGAGAGAAAGGGGCTGCGAGCCAAGCCCCAAAACCAAATCCAGCGAGGATTCAAGTCAAAGTTTTCTGGAGAAGTGCCTGAAGCCAAGCAGCTTGGTGAGGTCACATGGTGTGTGGACATTCAACCTCAGAAACCAGAAGACATGGGTCTGCGTTCCAAATGGCAAAAGTAGTGCACTAATAGGGGGCCATTTGGGACAAACATGGTTCGAGCAGCAGCAGGCAGCCAGGGCCAGAGGGGACATATGAGACTCACATCACTCACCACATCTACAGCACTCCAGAGAGAAACACACTTTAAAACATATTACTAAACCACAGGTCAGAATCCCTCTAGCTGTCTCCCATTTATTGCCTCTGTGTTATATAACAGTTCAGAGCACATGGAATGAGTCTGCATGGAATTATTGACTCGCAGCACCAATCAATTATATTTGCATGGCTATTTGGTGTATAAACAAATATGAGTAGCAGTAGCCTCTAACAACATAAAAGCCACACTCGCTCATCCAGACAAACTAAACTGCGTCACTAAAAACAAAAATAGACCTAGTATAATGTCCCAGCCCAGGAGCAACAAAACAATTGTTTAGCCCAGGTCAGCTGAGAGATTCTATCAAAGTGAATGGAGCTGAGTGACTACACCAGGCTCTGTAGAACTGTTACACTCACCACGAGGTATCTTTGTGACCTAGCTAGCTATAGCAACAACAGTCACTTGGATCACTGAACAACATAACAGTTAGGCTGCACCCCGCCACCAGCCTAAGAATTATCCCCATGGCAACGTGCTGGAGATGGTAAATGAATACTCTATCCGGTTTCTACAATAGAGGGGCTGTTGCTGGCCTTTTCACCACTCATTCAGTTTGGAGAAGAGGTTGAGTTTGTCATATTAGCAACAGTTGGCAGCTCAGGGCTCACAACATAATGGATATTGGACAGATGAAATGATAGGACTTGTGCACAACTGAATACTTACAGGTGTGAAGTAGCATACTGTTGCTGTCTGGTTTCATAGCCACGGGAAAGTGTGGGGTGGTGCGCTAATACAGGACTAGAACAGGCCCAGAGCACTACTCTGGTGAAAATTTTATTTGTAAAGGTTTTATTATTATTTATATTATTCTGATTTTGCAGGGGGTGCTGCAGTATCTTCAGCACCCTTACTGTGTCCAGTTTTACAAGGAGATGTTGTGCCACTGAGCACACTTCTGACCAGTCAATTTCAGTGTTGCATGGACCTACCACATAGACACCCAACCCTTTGAGAACTAGGGAACTGAAGAATGTCTTGTGGTTTTAAACAACTTACTGTGCTGAGATGTGCAACCTGTCTGCCTGTGACAAACTGTGGCTAGATTTTTTCCTTAATCCTTCTACCACTCTGCTGGAACAGGCTCAGTCTTATCACCAGATCTAATCACACTAGATTCAGCAGAGTTACCTCACCAGGTTCTGTCTGAGGTCCATCAGAACTTGGGAGTTAAAAATCAAGAAACAAGAGTAGGCAAGGATTCACATCCTCTTCTACACAGGTACTTCTGTAGCGTTCGTCACACCAGTGTTTTTCACCCATTTTCTCTTCTTAGAAACAGCACTTCTCTAGCAGGCCATTTCCTGTTTGGAGAATAATAAGGAGAGATTTCCTCTGAGTGGCTGACTGCTGAACGCAGTGTTCTGCTCCGGCACAATCACAGGAACCCAGGGACAGGCTAAAGGCCCTTCTCTATCACACACAACAAGCACACACACATTCATGCTCACATGCACGCTCGTAGCTCGCACATGTGCTCACATGTATACTTGTACTCACACACTCCCACAGGTCTGCTTTCCGGATCACACACACTCCTGATTTAATGTTAGTTAAATACAGTGAGGAAATGATTAGTATTCCAGCAGTCCTGTCTGTTCACCCTGAGCCAGTGGCACAGCGCTGAAGGTACATTAAGGGGATACTCTGAGCACTCAGGATACGGTTACACTAAAACACGCCAGGATTATCTGGGTATGGCAACTTGGATGTCTCTCTATGCTAACTACACTGTCATTCAAAAGATGCCAAGATGTACAGAGTAGCTTAGCCTTGCAGATATTTTCTAGAATTAGAGCTAGGCCCTATGAACATTGTTTCTCCCCATAGAATTAGAGTTTGTAGAACGGATGGACATTCCAATTCAACGCTATGTTCCATTCCACAATCCACATGTGGCATTCTAGGTGACTTTTGATCCTTAGACCAGAGCAAAGCAAGATTCCCCAGTCTGAGATATTATCTTGGCTGTGTCTCAAAACTCTGCAATTGCTTCCTTTCCAAGTCACCTTTTCTCCATCAGCACTGAAAGGACTGGATAGGTTTCCAACTTGTTCTTTCACCTATCATTATGTTCTGCCAGATCAGAGATCATGGCAGTAGGAACATGAAGCTAGTTAAAACCATTAGAGCCACAACCGTTGCGTGTTGTGCAATGTGTATCATCTCTGGTCATGTGTTCACTCAGAGAAGCCAAGGAGACCTTCCGTACCATCCCGTGCTGGGCTCTCCCCAAGCCCATAGCTAAAAGTTATATTCATACTCCCACGCAGTACCCCTCACACTTCAGCCCCACGTAATGATAACAGGCCAGGGCCCGGTTTCCCAATAGAGATGGAATTTAGGTGTTTTAAGGATGCAACTTTCCTACAACGGCCGAACATGCGTTTCCCAAAACACCATGCAGAGAGAAAGGTAGCCAAGTGCGTTGTTAGAGAATATGTCGGTACTGATAGGATCGAAAGAAAGGGAGTGCTGCTCTCGGATCAGCTTTCGCGATTCAAATTTTTACTTAACATTAGAATTATATTACCACCTATAGCTGCAAATATTGAGGCGGCTTATTCTAATAAAAATTCACTAAATCACAGATTTGGCACATCATTGTGCACATGAAAGGCTACACATGAAATACCGAGACAAATTAGATAGTGGTCTACAAGTAGCTAAATAAAACGCAATTGAACATGAAAATGTATTTCAATATGATTAATATAGGCCTATAGCCTACTGTTTTAATTTCATGCATATTTTTTAAACAATGCTTGTTTATACCATTGCAAAGACATTGGCAACATTGTATTTGTGGTCAACTTTGTTCTGAAGTTATCAGCGGTCAGAGAGAGACAAATAACTCATGTGATTCTACGTTTAGTGGAGATCTTGTGTATAAAGTGATGCGGGAGAGCAAACAAAGCATCTTACGACACACTTTGCTGTTCTACAAGTGGTCTGAGGCAGGCATTAGATTACGAGCCGTTTTCAAGTGCAACATTAATAATGATGGTTTTGGGAAACCACTCAGATATTAAACGATGCTCCTACGAAGGTTCTAACGATGAACTTAGCCTCAATATTATTTTGGTAAACCTGGACCTGGCCAGACAACAACACTGGCTGTGTATTCTACTAGCTACTGTCTGCAAGGCAGGGCAGTCCTCCTTTTCAAGGATACTGTTACAGGGAGGTTCTATATCTCTCTCCATGGATAAAAGCCTACGGAATTAGTGATCCGTTGCCAAGATATTCCCAAAGATTACACTTATTCAAAAGGTCTGCTCTCTCAAGGGTAGATCCATTACTGGTGATTAGGCCAGTGGCCCTAGACTATGGTTGAGAGTGAGAAGAGACTGAGGCACTATCGTGCCATACTTATCTCAGGCATTAGACACTAGCTTGTTTAATGCATTAAATCTTGCTGACTGTGTGTAGTTTTGCATGCCAAATGCAACTCGACTGTTTGAATCGTCAGTTTCAGTTTTAGTCTGAGTGAAAGTGGAATGGAAGAGAGCATGGCGTGGCTCCATTATTTGATCGTTTAGTGCCCCCCCCCCCCCTCCCCATAAGTACTAGAGGTGAAACTGTTCCGGGGGCCTTCTACCGCAAGCACACCTGTGCTCTTTTGAGCCACACAAGGGTAAACAAGGATGTTATCTCTTGGTTAGCATCAGTTAATATGAACTTGATCACTCATCCTGGCTACCTCAGCAGATTAGGCTGACATGGCATTGAAGTGACATGGCCAGCCAACAGAGCTGGAGGACTGGTGACTCACTGATGGACTGGCATCCCAAAACATTGCTTGAATATCTTCACTAGGTAGGAATCCATCCAATTTCAGACAGATTTTCATGTGAATATTCTAAAATCTTCATAAAACAATGAGCATTTTCCCACCAGAGATGTTTCCATCGAACTACATTTTTGTGGATAAACGCCTGTGCGTTAAATTGGTTTCCATCGCATTTTCAACTCTGCTGACGTTTGACACAAAAACTTGCGCTATATCCAGTAGCAAATGTGCCCACTCTGGTCTTGGTACATGAGCTCTAGGCAACAGCTAGCAGATACAGTACGGGTAGACTACCAACCTACAGTATGAGATTATTATGGATAACAGCGATATTACTTGTATTTACCAAACGGAGGCCAAGCATTGATCATCATGTCACCAGAATAAGACCCTCGATATTTATTGGAAAGGAGCATCAAGCTCATCACCTTGCACATTCACCACCCTGTGAAGTTCACCATTTACTTCATCTGTAGCCTAATAAACTGCATGCTTTCCCGAGTCATAGTGGGAGGACCACACAACATATCATAGCGTGACTCCCAAGTCTACTTCGATATGATGGTTATTATATCAATATTTGGCATGAAGGCGTTTCCACTGCCATTTCTCGCATGATACATTTTACCGACACAAAAATATCCCACCATGTCGAACGAACAAATTGCATTAATACAATTGTTCCGGCACTTCACCTTTCCATCAGCCCGGACGTGATTGTTTTCATGCGTCAGGTAACGTTAATGTATTCGCATGAAATTGTTGCATGAATAACCAGCCAGGTTAATGTCAGTTAAATTGGGGACAAAAACTGTTGCAGGGCATGCACTTTTTGTACCATTTCCAGCGTAAGCCATTTGTGGCTCGGCCACGTGAAGTAGGTCGTCGTCACAGTCCTTGGATAACAGCTGTCAAATGTCTTTAAGCTCAGCAGTAGACGATGTGCAAATCTGGCCGTTTACCGATGTAAATGTGCGATATGCATGCTGGCGAAGAGATGTTTCACGGTGAATTTAGCATCACGTTTAGACTTCCAGCCATGGCATAAACCGTTCATAAGCAAGCAACAGATGTGAACTGTTTAGGAAACCTCACCACTTTTCCCTCGATGAACAAAGCTCCAAATTAAATGGGACAACATTCACGTTAGCTCTAGCCTTGACATGACCCGTTATTGATATTAAACATTTATTTTCTAGCCAACTGAACTGACAATACGGCATACGAACGCCATAGAAAATCAGGGCAACATCCCTACCCCCAACGCCGCAATAAAGACAAAACTAGCTAACGTTAGCTAGCTAAATTTAACAACAGCCAACATTACTTGCCTGCCAACTGTTTGGTTGGCGAGTTGTTTCATCCGATTGAACTGTTTCTTCATTTTGCGTCCTTCTCCAGTGGAGTCTTGCGACGTTTTAGAGCTGGAAAAGTAACTCCTGCGATGTGCTTCATCAGACGAGGTTGGTCATGAAGTTCACAATACCCAGCTAGCTTTTTGTCGAAGATTAGCTTGCAGCTAGCTAAGCTATGAACCAATTAAAATAGCTAACTTACTGTGGCTAGTCACTTTTTAGCAAGTTTAGTCTAGCCTTCAAGTACTTGTTTCAGAAAAAAGCTATTCCCTCGCAAGCTGACGACATGGTTAAAGCTGATATGATCAAAAAGCTATCCAGAGTTCCACTGACTGGTTGCAGCCTTTACATTGCTGAATATCTGGCTGGCTACTCAACGTCGACCGCTTTTCCCAACCAGCTTGCAGCACACCTCTCCCCTCTTTGCCAGCACAAGCTGAGGGCGTTGAATGGGTGGCAGGAAGTATACGTAGCAAAAGCATCCATCCGTCTAACACCATCCCCAGCACTGCTAAATGTGCAGACTGTGTAATTTGGGCTAGTTTACGAAAGTAATCTTGCTCGCTCCCGTGATACAATACAGTACTGCAATAATTTGCACTGACCTCACAACCTCACTAGAATTGTGATCATGAAGACATTGAACATGCCTACAGAAGTATACAGTAACATTTACCCATACCTATTAAAACAGTCAGTTGAGTTGAAATATCAAACTGTTATTCAATGACATACAGTACCAGTCAAAAGTTTGGACACACCTACTCATTCAAGGGTTTTTCTTTATTGTTTTACTATTTTCTACATTGTAGAATAATATTGAAGACATCAAAACTATGAAATAACACACATGGAATCATGTAGTAACCAAAAAAAAGAGTTAAACAAATCAAAATATATTTTGTAAGAAGCCACCCTTTGCCTTGATGACAGCTTTGCACACGCTTGGCATTCTCTCAACCAGCTTCATGAGGTAGTCACCTGGAATGCATTTCAATTAACAGGTGTGCCTTGTTAATAGTTCATTTGTGGAATTTATTTCCTTCTTAATGTGTTTGAGCCAAACGTTGTGTTGTGACAAGGAGAAGACACAGATACAGAAGACAGACCAAGTCCATATTATGGCAAGAATAACTCAAATAAGCAAAAAAAAATGACAGTCCATAATGACTTTAAGACATGAAGTTCAGTCAATGCGGAAAATGTCAAGAATTGTAAAAGTTGTTTCAAGTGCAGTCGCAAAAACTATCAAGCGCTATGATGAACTGGCTTTCATGAGGACTGTCACAGGAAAGAAAGTTAATTAGAGTTACCAGCCTCAGAAATTGCAGCCCAAATAAATGCTTCACAGAGTTCAAGTAACAGACACATCTCAACATCAACTGTTCAGAGGAGACTGCGTGAATCAGGCCTTCATGGTCGAATTGCTGCGAAGAAATCACGACTAAAGGACACCAATAAGAAGAAGAGACTTGCTTGGGCCAAGAAACACAAGCAATTGACATTAGACCGGTGGAAATCTGTACTTTGGTTTGATGAGTCCACATTTTACATGTTTGGTTCCACCGGGTGTCTTTGTAAATACAGCAGCCAATGGAACTCTCCGGTAGTTTGAAGGAAGAGTGAACGCGAGATGGGGGATAGGTTATAGCAGTTATTTATTCCGACCCATAACCATTCAATCAATCTTTGTGAAGAGAAGTCAAAGCATTCTGCATCTAATTCTAGTCCTGTATTATTCAAGGGTGTCATTAGAATGATGAAGATACGGACAAGGGAACGTATGTAATGTAACTGTTTAAAGCGGGGAGGGCTGAAGCAACAATAGAGAGAGAAAGAAGAGGTAGGCTAATAACATTAGGGGAAATATATATGCATCAGCCTACTAATTATACAAAAATGAAATAAAATTCGCTAGCCTATACTTGTAACTTTGTAGGTTCTCTTTTGCTTTATCATGGTTTGAACTATGTGCGTAATTCCAGTCCATACATTACTGTAAAATACAGTACAGTAACACAGTTCACACTCAAAAAGATTAGCCTACTGATTCATGTATTTACCCAAGAGAGCATATAGCTAGTTACATCTATGGGCTTTCATGTTTTTCTGTCGTGCGTAATGCGCAGTAGCCTATATCATATAGGCTATGTATTGGATAACAGCACAATCATTTGGCCTTTTTTGGGCTTGGGCTCATTAACATTAAATGTTGTTCATGTAGGGCTAGTAAAATGTATTTAATATATGGCTCATCAGGCTCAGGTAGTATCAGGTTTGAATTTTCATGCTGATCAAAGCTTTAATCAAATCCAGACATATTTAAATACTTTATAATGCTTTTGAATGGCACTTCCTGTTTTGGCGGGAAATAGTGGGTTACCCGGGAGAAAAGTTCAGCCCTATTTATTCTCGGGATGAAACATTTCGAAAATATCCCGGGAAAATATTCAGCCCTAATGAACATGTGGTGTCATCTGATTCCTCAGGAAAAATGTAAAACAATTCCATTCATTAAAATAATCTTGAAGGAGAGAAAAGAAGATAAGAAAAACAGAGGAGAGAGACAGGTTTTACTGATAAAGTAGCCATGGCCACGGGGAGTATGGATCATTTATTAGTATGGCTGCCATTCTTTATTGATCCAATTCCATTTGGATTGGCACCACTTGCATAGCCTGGCTGACGCAAATCATGAGTTAGGTGTCAACCAGATTTACACTTGCCCTCGAGGCCGAGCTCACCAAGCTTGGCATTACACTAAATGTCATTATTACATGCACAAAACTAGATGTCTTTAATTGAAGTCAACATGATCAAAACCCCTGTCAAATGTTATTTCTATAACTGACCCATACTTAATACCATAGAGATAAAATATACGTGTAACATCATAACAATCCCAATGAAATTTGATGCATCTAAAATGACAATCCCAGATCTGTTGAGAGGTTATCTGATGTCATTATAATGCATTTAATTTATTGGTTGTGGCGGCTAGAGAGTAGGACAATGAAAACGTTAGAAAATGAATACAGCGTTGCATTGTGGGACACATACACCGGAGCCCAAGTTCCGATGAAGCAAGACGGTGGATGGTGGTTGGAAGAGCGCGCTTGTTTGAAATGGAAAATGCTTTGCGGTAGCTTTTGATAGAGAAGAACATCAAGACGAGGCGGCTGCTTTACAAGTGGGATGTACTGTTGAGCGCTACATCCCGAGGGGTTTGTGCTGATTGTACGGAGATTGTGACAACTGGTTAAATGGCGTCCCTTCAGAAGGCAAAAACAAGATGCATGTCAGGAGAAGTACAGTATTATCATAAGGAGATGTTTACTTGGAATACGGAGAAGGAATGGAGGGAAAAGGAGAGGCAGAGGAGGTCTGAGAGGGAGGGAGGAAGAGGGTGAGCTTGAGTTGGTTAAAAATGTCTGGAAAAAGGGAGATGGTTTGTTAAAGAAGAATGGTAGAACGTGTAAGCAGAGTGAGCTGAAGACAGGGTGAGAAATGGAAGTGAATGAGGTTGAAATGTGAATTGTTTTGCTCTCAAGAAAAGGGCGCCATTGAAAGGAGTGAATACTGGGGTAGCAGTAAATGTCAAAGTTGACCAACTGAAGGGGAAGATGCTCGCCGTTTGGTGCGACGCAGACATGGTGGCGTGAGTGGTGAAACAGAAGTGTCATTGTCTGTTCTTTTGGGTTTTGATGTTAAGTCTTTGCCCAACAAAGTGATGATAGGATATATGTTATCCTGTACGAGCTTTTGTGCCGAATAAATTACGTTGTTAGCGGTGCCAAGCTTATGGGCATGTGGCAGCAGTGTGTAGGAGGGAGGTCCCTAGGTGTGAGAAGTGTACAGAAGTGCATGAGACAAAGGAATGTGTAGCATTGGGGAAAGTATTGGTATGTGTTAATTGTAGGGGTGCCCATGGGGCTGGAGATCAGAAATGTCCCATGTGAAAGAGGCAGGTTAAGGTTTCCAGGGTTAGAGGAGTGAAGAAGTTGTCATATACTGAGGCAGTGAAGAAAGTAGAGGAAGATGGGTCAAGGGGGAGGGATCCTGAGAGGAGTGTTGTGAGTAGTAGATCTGTGCCAGTACAGAGAGATAGGCCAACAAGTGATATATGTTTCAGTAAGATTGGATTTTTAGCATTGATAGCAATGGTTATCAACTGTACTGCAGGGATGGAACGTAAGTCTCAGAAAATTGAGGTTGTGGTGGCAGCTGCAGGGAGGTATTTGGGTGTGTGAGACTTGACATCAGAAGAGTTAAATTAAATCAAATCAAATACATTTGTATTTGTCACATGCGCCTAATACAAAAGGTAGACCTTACAGTGAAATGCTTACTTACAAGCCCTTAACCAACAATGCAGTTTTAAGAAAATACCCTGCAAAAATAATAAGTAACAAATACTTAAAGAGAAGCAGTAAATAACAATAGTAGGGCTATATACTGGGGGTACCAGTACAGAGTCAATGTGCAGGGACACCGGTGTCGAGGTAATTGAGGTAGTGTGTACATGTAGGTAGAGTTATTAAAGTGACTATGCATAGATAATAACCGAGAGCAGCATCAGCATAGAAAGGGGGGGTACAAACAGTCTGGGTAGCCATTTGATTAGATGTTCAGGAGTCTTATGGCTTGGGGGTAGAAGCTGTTTAGAAGCCTCTTGAACCTTGACTTGGTGCTCCAATACCACTTGCCGTGCGGTACCAAGGGAACAGTCTATGACTAGGGTGGCTGGAGTCTTTGACAAGTTTTAGGGCCTTCTTCTGACACTGCCTGGTATAGAGGTCCTGGGTGGCAAGAAGCTTGGCCCCAGTGATGTACTGGGCCGTACGCACTACCCTCTGTGGTGCCTTGCGGTCGGAGGCCGAGCAGTTGCCATACCAGTCAGTGATGCAACCCGTCAGGATGCTCTCGATGGTGCAGCTGTAAAACCTTTTGAGGATCTGAGGACCCATGCCAAATCTTTTCAGTCTCCTGAGGGGAATAGGTTTTGTCATGCCCTCTTCACCACTGTCTTGGTGTGCTTGGACCATGTTAGTTTGTTGTCGAAGGAACTTGAAGCTCTCAACCTGCTCCACTACAGCCCCGTCGATGAGAATGGGGGTGTGCTCGGTCCTCCTTTTCCTGTAGTCCACAATCATCTCCTCTGTCTTGATCACGTTGAGGGAGAGGTTGTTGTCCTTGCACCACACAGTCAGGTCTCTGACAACCTCCCTATAGGCTGTCTCATTGTTGTCGGTGACCAGGCCTAGCACTGTTGTGTCATCGGCAAACTTAGTGATGGTGTTGGAGTTTATGCCTGGCCGTGCAGTCATGAGTGAACAGGGAGTACAGGAGGGGACTGAGCACGCACCCCTGAGGATCAGGATCCTGTGTTGAGGATCAGCGTGGCGGATGTGTTGCTACCTGCCCTTACCACCTGGGGGCGGCCCGTTAGGAAGTCCAGGATCCAGTTGCAGAGGAAGGTGTTTAGTCCCAGGGTCCTTAGCTTAGCGCTGAGATTGGTGTTGAACTCTGAGCTGTAGTCAATGAATAGCATTCTAACATGGGTGTTCCTTTTATCTTGGTGTGAAAGGGCAGTGTGGAGTGCAATAGAAATTGCATCATCTGTTGGGGTGGTATGCAATTTTGGCGTGGGTGTAGGGTTTCTGGGATAATGGAGTTGGTGTGAGTCATGACCAGCCTTTCAAAACATTTCATGGCTGCAGACGTGAGTGCTATGGGTTGTAGTCGTTTAGGCAGGTTACCTTAGTGTTCTTGGGCACAAGTGAGCATAAAGTTATTTGGCTCATCTGGTAGGCTCGTGTCACTGGGCAGCTCTTGGCTGTGCTTCTCTTTGTAGTCTAATAGGAGCCGGTGTAGTACAATTCGATCTTAGTCCTGTATTGACGCTTTGCCTGTTTGATAGTTCGTCGGAGGGCATAGCGGGATTTCTTATAAACTTCCGGGTAAGAGTCCCGCTCCTTGAAAGCGGCAGCTCTACCCTTTAGCTCAGTGCGAGTGCTTAATGTAATCCATGGCTTCTGGTTAGGGTATGTACGTACAGTCATTGTGGGGACGACGTCATCGATGCACTTATTGATGAAGCCAGTTACTGATGTGGTGTAGTCCTCAGTGCCATCGGAGAAGTCCAGGAACCTATTCATGTCTGTGCTAGCCAAACATTCCTGTAGCTTAGCATCTGCTTCATCTGACCACTTTTTTTGTAGACCAAGTCACTTGTGCTTCCTGCTTTCATTTTTAGCTTGAATCAGGAATCAGGACTATAGTATTATGGTCAGATTTGGAGGGCCCTCCAAATGGAGGGCAAGGGAAAGCTTTGGGGGGTGTTAAGTGGTGGTGTCTCATTTCAGGTTGTTGGCCTGAAGTAGGACTAAATATATTTAAATAGTGGATTAGGGTGGTGTTATTTTTTATTATTTGTGTGTGTGTAGTGTTAGATGGTAGGGTATTTGTTTATTTATTTATTTTCAAGCAAGGTATAAGGGAGTTGTACTCCAGTCTAGTAGGTGGCGGTAATGCAACATTTATAGGATGCCAACCGCTCTTAAACCTCATCGAAGAAGAACACATACATTGTAGGTACCGGATGTTGAAGCCTGGCAAGCTCCTTCAGCTGAGCAGTGGTATCTAAATAATGCCAATTTAACAGAATTTCTTGCATATGTTATGTGACGGTAGTTAAATTATTTAACTGCTTCTTATATCAATTCGTCCATCTACTATAGAGTTTCACCAACCGGCTGGTCAAGTTGTTTTGCCTGGCTTCAAAGCTACGGTCAAAGTTATACAGTGTTAGCAACTAGCTAACGTTAGCCACATTGGAACAGCTGATGCATTTGGTGTTGCAGAGAATACCGTTTTCTTTTTAAATATCAACAACAGGGACTTTTGTATGAGGTGTGAAACTGTTAGATGGCTGCCCGACAACCCTTCACAGATTTAGACACTGCCGACGAAGCAGTGAGGTCGACTTGTGACGATGCAACGACATGCAAAAGGTAGCTAGCTAGCTAGATTCATAACATGTACAAGCTGCTGCTTAGCTAGGTGATCAGAATTGCAACATGGTTGCTGTGCGTTTGCAACACGTCAATTGCCTCCCCCAGTTGTAGCCACCTGCTTACCAGCAACATGAAAAGTGTATCTATTGAACCACATAGTGGTGGCATAAATAATCAGCTTGCCATTAGTATTTATTCAGATTTTACCCAGTAAATGACACAACCATATTCAATAAGACTTATTTCATAAATGGGAGTGTAGTATTTTTTTATACTGCGTTTGAACATGCAATACTTACCATTTGTTTGATTTTCAGATATGCAACCAGTAAAGGCTACTGGACGGACCCCTATGTCCAGTATTTTGTGAGGTCGGTAGGGGAACGAAAAGCTCCAGAAATTAACCGAGGCAAGTGAATGTTGGCCAGAGACAAAAACACATTCATAAAAAAATTTGGCGTGAAGAAGGCTTGCTTAATACTGTATTACTAAATCTTTGTTGTCCTCTGTTAGGTTACTATGCCCGCGTGCAGGGAATGAACCACCTCCTGGATGCCTTCCTCAGGAAAACAAAGTGTGACTGTCAGATAGTGAACCTGGGGGCAGGGCTGGACACCACTTTCTGGAGGCTAAAGGTACAGTCTAATAATCCCATTAAAGAAATGCATTCATCTTAGAGTACAATTCATGCTTGGTCTTGGTTTTTACTTGCATTGTCTTTCATTTGTCATTTGTATGTTTTTAGGATGAAAACCTCATGCCTAGAAAATACTTTGAAGTTGACTTTCCAATGATTGCTGCCAGGAAAATACACAACATAAAGTAAGACGTTCTACTTTTTCTCTTTAGAATAATTCATATAAATCAGTTTTGGGTTTAATTTGTTTTGATGGTCTCAGTAATGTCAGAAATTGACCTGTAGAGGGAAGCAGAGCCTGTCTATAAACACTTTTGGAAATAGTCTGTCCAGCTACACTTGTATTGTGCTAATCTGTTAAAAATAAACACAATTTAGTGTGTAGTTATAATGTTGTGAACCTTCTCTTCAGGACAAAACCACCACTGTCAAAACCTCTCATTGAGACCCACTCCACAGACTCACTATTACTAGGTAATGAAGTAAAAGACATTGGCTGATACAAATCAACATAATACTTGTATGTAGTTGTCTCTTATGGTAACATTTCACCTAGTCATTTGTATTGTCTGTGTCTGTTTCAGATGGCCACAGCCTAGACTCAGACAGGTACTGCATCATCGGTGCTGACCTCAGGGACATCCCAGGCCTAGATGACAAACTGAAGAAGTTCCACCTCAACCCAGAGTCAGTGAAAATAACATTATATTGAATATGTTTGGCCTAGAATTCACTGTTGCACTATTTTTATTTAATTTTGTTGGACAGCTTTGCAAGAGTCTAGACATTTTTGAGGTAGCAGTATCCAACCGTATCAGTGGATCACCAGTTTTGCTGTAGCGCTGCAGTAGGATGTTTGGCAGTCTATTGATGTCTTGGGCTGACAGTGTTCTTTCCCTGTACCTAACTCGTATTTATGGTCTTGGCCAGACGTGGCTGAGTGTTTGGCAGTCAGTTCCTGATGACAACGATCATACACTTGGGTGCTCTTTGATTTTCCATCCTTCCCACCTGCGCTTTCAAAGAGACCCATCTCCTTTGATCTCAGCCTATGAGACTTGGAAAAGCCGCCATAGCCACTGGCCCAGTGTCAACCAAGGGTTCTGCTTTTCTGAGAGCTTATTGTTTTAGTGCATATATTAACTTCTTCCTGTGAGGTCTGGTCTACCAGCCAAGCCTCAATGACGTTAGAAAACGTTTTGTCTGCCACTTGTGCCAAAGGCTCTGTGGATGTGGTGTTTTATGTCACAGATTCAGAACTGATTAGGAATCCTCTGGCTTTTTCTAACTTGGGGATGTTTTGTTCTCCTAGGTTGCCTACGTTGTTCCTGTCAGAGTGTGTGCTGGTCTACATGACTCCAGATCAGTCATCCAAGCTGGTGAACTGGGCCTCAGTCACCTTCCACACAGCCATGTTTGTCAACTATGAGCAGGTAAAGGATGAACAAGATCAGACTCTGAACTATGGCGAGATAGAATGCCTCTGCTGATTCCATCTATATTGCTGAGAGTCTCTGCTAATTATTTCTCTCTCTTTCTAGGTGAACATGCTGGATCGTTTTGGCCAGGTGATGATTGAGAATCTTCAGCGTCGTCAGTGTAATCTGGCTGGAGTGGAGGTGTGTCAGTCACTGGAAACGCAGGTACAGCACCCTCAACCGTACAGCAACTTTACAACAACACTTTAAAACACCTTTGTATTAGATCAGAAGTGACGTTACAGAATTAGCTAAATAAATCTGAAGGCAGCAGTGACTATGGAGCACAGTTAGATAAGGTTCACTTTGTGACGCAAACACGGTGTATACACGCTGAGTGGGTGTGATTAGAAGACTACAATTCTGTATTTACAGCAGCTGTGTCAGTCTCCAGATCTCTGTCTGTGGTACCAAACTTAAGGTCTCAGGGCCGAAGACTTATGAGGTCACTTGGTCAAGAGTTTCGCTTCCTTTTGATAGTTTCACAGTCATAATGACTTAAATCCTTTGCTTGTAAATATTCTGTATTGAAACTTGATCAAATGTCACCCCAAACATATATATGTACTCAATCATAACAATTAAACAACAAATCCCAAGTGTTGATTTTGTGCAAGACATGTCCTGAATTAAAACATGCTTGCATTTGTAGAAGGAGCGCTTCCTAAAGACGGGCTGGGAGAATGCAGATGCTCTGGACATGATGACTGTGTACAGTGTTATACCTCAGGACGACGTGGCAAGGTAAGACACTTAAGTGTTAATGCTAGAGAAGCCAGTGTTTTGGAGGATATATTGGCACGGGTGTTGACAGTCGACGGCCTGCAAACCGTGCCGGTATATCCTCCAAACACTGGCTTCAAGGGCATTATTCCTTTTATACAACATATTCAAATAATGATATTTTCAATCAAAATGTTATTTTGATAAATTGATTCATACAATTTCATCCTTCCACAAGAATCACTTTTATAATGTTTACATATTTTGCATTACTCATCTCGTGTGTATATACTGTATTCTATTCTACTGTATTTTAGTCTGCCGCTCCCACATTACTCATCCAAATATTTATATATTCTTAATTCCATTCCTTTAGATTTGTGTGTATTGTGAAATTGTTAGATATTACTGCAGTGTTGGAGCTAGAAACAAGCATTTTGCTACAACCGCAATAACATCTGCTAAACATGTGTATGTGACCAATAAAATTGTATTTTATTTATATAGTCCCGAAACAAATATAGGGTTGCAACCCAATCTGACTGGTCGTTCGTTCTATTGGTTCGGTTGCCAGAGACGCGGCCCAGTCGTTCAGTCTTTTCGTTCTGTATCTACAGACACGACCCAGTCGTTCGTTCTAAATGTTCCATTGCTATACCTGCTGGCAACTTTCTTATCCCTTGCTGGTTAACTTAGTCACGTCCAACAGTGCAGACAGAATAACAACAGTAGCTGCATTTGTTAAAGCTGTTTTCTAGTGACATTTATTTGGATACATCCATAACAATGAGCTAATGAGGCACGATTTTACCTGGCATAGAAAATGTGCTCTCTTGTCAGGACACTGTTCAGAGGACACAGCTGACACAACTTCAAACTGAAGCAGGAAAGACTACAAACTAGCTGCACTTCGTTTCATTTGACCTTTTTTCGATTGTATATTCTTTGTATATATATCCATAAAATGATGCCAGCTGATTGCTTTAGACTGGCTGAGAAACACTGCCTGCCTCTCTCGTCCCGACCCCTACACATTCATTACTATGGGACAGTGGGGAATCTAAATTAGAACATTTCGGAGAGACCGACAGCAAGGTTTATACAAATCTCCGCTGTTGAAAACTAAATGTTAGTCTGAAAGAAATGTGAGATAATGTGTACGTTTTTATAGTGGAGATCAAGTTTCTAACTTCCCTGGCTGGGCTGATGAGACAGTCAATTGTGCAGTCAGATGGAACAGAGTAGATAGGCATTTTAACGTCAAAGATTTAGCCGGTGGTAACTTGTGGAATAGACACTGGCTGGAATGCGCTTTTAACCAATCAGCATTCAGGATTAGACCCACCTGTTGTATGAAGTCTTTTCAATACATTAGGCATCATGTTATTTCTCCGTTGTCAGTTTCACATGGTTTAGCTCAAGTTTTTAATTAAAAAAAATGTCAACTCTTTATTTAGTTTCTCCATCTTTTTTTAATACAGAATAGAGCGTCTGGAATTTCTGGATGAGAAGGAACTTCTGCAGCAGCTCCTCCAACATTACAGTATCTGCTGGGCCACCAAGGACAAGCTCAAGCTAGGTACATATGGGTTAGAGTACTGCCACAAAGTTTATTTTTAAGTCTTTACATTTGGACACAGAACGTTGTTTTTAATTTATATCACTGTTCTTTATAAGATCACCAATGACACTATCGTCTGCTTGTTCCAGGACTCTCACAAGTTGCTTTCTGAACCTGGACTGTGGACCGACTGTCTTAAGCCTGTTTCTCTGTGATCAACACCACCATGTAAGGAAGAAGGAACCCGTTAACATCAGACTCCAGTCCTGTCTGTCTTTGCTTCAAATAAAGTCTGGGAAACTTCTGGCATCAGCAGAATTCTACTTAATGTGTTTCCTTTGCATCCCATAAGTGCACCCACGGCCTCCCAGCATGTTTTTGGGAAAGAAAATAGAAGTTTGTGCTGGAAGTGTGATATGAATGACAAGACTTTGGAAAGGGCAGTATCCCTAGACTTCATTTCATTGTTTCTAATGTACCTTCAGACCACATTGAGAAGGTTTGCTGGATGTTGGAGAAAGTACAAGCCAGGTACGTACCGGTCAAGTTTTTAATGTGCCATTGTGTATGTATTATTAAAACTCTAAAAATGTATTGCCAAGACCGATAGTGTCTTACGAATAGAAATGTAAAGTTAATACATTGAATGCACTTAAAGATTTATTTGATTCAATTAGGAAATTGCTGGATTTAAGGTAGCAATAGATACATTTGCATGTAACAAGGATTCTAGTCAAAGAAATAGGAGTGGCATTTTCAATCAGAGCAAACTCATTTCAAGTTCTTGCAGGTGATACAACAGTACCAATGACACGACAATGCAGGTCTAGAGGTTGAATAAAGCTGTTAATATTTGTGTTTGAAAACCTGACCTCCATTTCATTACCTATGGTCAACAGACTGCATTAGATGCCATGAAAGTCGATGTCATTTCCACATTGAATAGTTTGTCACCCTCTGAGACCCTTATGTCCTTCTGGTCAGATCCTGTGTTTTACAGAGAAACATTAACCCAATATGACCTTGTGTACAGTGTGGTATGGATACAGATAGCAGCACTAGAGCACTGAAGACAGTGATAGAAGAGAGATGTTTATAACACATATACAGTGTCTAGTTAGTCTTCACACCCCTTGCACAGTCTTCACATTTTGCTGCCTTAAAACTTAACCCCAAAAATTTATTAAATTACTTTTTTCCCTACCTATGTACTCAACCCTACAAATTATAGAACATTTTCCAAATGACTTGTAAATAAATAAAAAGTAGTGTGACATACAGTGGGGTTTGAACATTTGTACACCCTTCATAGAGATGAGCAATAATCACTGCATCAAATATTTCAAATATTGAGCTTTATTGAATGCTCATAATATTGGGGAATTGTTTTATACTAATATAATTGCTCAGAGAAAGAGATTTTGTTTAACGAGTTATATCTTTTTTTCCTCAGGTAGGGGGTTCAAAATGATTGACACCCCTAAAGAGTCTTATAAAGTAGTTATAGTTCAGTATTTGGTCCCATATTCCTATCACACAACGACTACAAGTTTGTGACTCTATAAACTTGGATGCATTTGCAGTTAGTTATGGTTTTTCATCTTTCAACATTTATTAAAAAAATATATTACTTGAGCAATTGTATTAATATTACATCATATAATTTCACAAATTTGTTATCATACAATATCTCAGTATTTGAATTATTTATTTTATTGAGTGATTATTGCTCATCTTTATCAAGGGTGTTAATAATTTCGAACCCCACTATATTCATTGTTTTTGTCAAAATTGCTCAAGCTCAGCAAATTTTGTTGGTCATTGAAGGACAGCAATATTAAAATCTTGTCTTTGATTCGCACACCGATTTATGTCAGGACAGAGACTGGAACATTCAGGAACACCACCTATTGGAAAGCCATCTGGTGTGTCTTTGGCATTCAACTTTGTGTAATTGTCCTGCAAAAATAAATTCAGGAGGCATGGTTTCTTTAAACATTTTATCTGGGCTTTGCTACTTTCATATTTATTTTGATCTTGACAAACTCCACAGTCCCTGCCAATGGCAAACATACCCATAACATGATGCTGCCATCACAATACAGGAATATGGTTGTACATGGTTGTTGTACATGGTCTCTGACAACAACAACAAAATGTCCCTCTGGTGCCAGAGTCATGAATTAGCCACAACTGTCATTGGCAGGATACTGCCTGCGGCTGACGTTGGTGACTCACCACTCAGGCAATCAAAGTATTTTAAATTGTAAGGCAAAGGCTACCACGGTGGAGCAGTAGCGGAGCCCATTAAGGATCCGTAGGCAGGGGCAGGCTGGGCCCAGAGAGGAGGTCAGGAAGTTTCCCAGGTGCAAGGGACAGAGGGTATTTTAGTGCAGGAGGAGGGCAGCCACCCAGAGGAAACAGCAGGCCCCCTGGGTCAGGAAACAACTAAACCAACTAAAGGCAGAGAGTGCAGACCTAGTGGGGCAGAGAACCTGGCGGAGCAGCGGACTAGGGGCTGAGTAAAGCTGGAGACAGCGAAACTAGAATGGCTGAAGGGTGGGAGCCTACTGTCGTGCTGAAAACTTTTGTCCTAACAGGAAAACTCTCTGGGCTAGGAGAGTGGGAAAACTCTGGGCCTACTTGGAGAAAGTGGAAGCTCAAACACTAGGGTGACAGCTGTGATTAGGATCCCGATTACTGAATTTTTTTATTCTGTTAAGTGAGTGTGGAAGAGGTGAAAAAAATATTGACAAGCCACCTGGGTCAATGACAATGACAAGCCACCTGGGTCTGACAACTTGGACAGAAAATTACTGAGGATAATAGCGGACGATATTACCATCCTATTTGCCATATCTTCAATTTAAGCTTACTAGAAAGTGTGTGCCCTTGGGGCTGGAGGGAAGAAAAAGTAATTCCGCTTCCTAAGAATAGTAAAGCCCACTTTACTGGTTCAAATAGCCGACAATAAGCCTGTTACCAACCCTTAGTAAACAAACAAATTGACAACAGACTTTTAGCACGCTTATAGGGAAGGACATTCAACATGCACAGCACTTACACAAATGACTGATGATTGGCTGAGAGAAATTGATGGGGGGCTGTTTTGTTAGACTTCAGTGCAGCTTTTGACATTATCGGTCATGATCTGTTGTTGGGAAAATGTATGTGTTTTGGCTTTACATCTCCTGCTATATTGTGGATGAAGAGCTACGTGTCTATCAGAACAGAGGGTGTTATTTAATGGAAGCCTCCAACATAATCCAGGTAGAATCAGGAATTCCCCAGGGCAGTTTTTTTCAATCTTTACTAACGACATGTCTTTGAGTAAAGCCAGTGTCTATGTAAGCCGATGACCCAACACTATACACGTCAGCTATTACCAGGGTTGGGTAGGTTACTTTCTAAATGTAATCCGTTACAGTTACTAGTTACCTGTCCAGAATTGTAATCAGTAACATAACTTTTGGATTACACAAACTTGGTAACGTAATCTGAGTACATTCAGTTACTTTTAAATTACTTTCCCCTTAAGAGGCATTAGAAGAAGACAAAAATGTATGTTACCAATTGAATGACATCTGTTGCAGGATAAATCAATGTTAAAGTTCACATAACTGGCCATATATGGATGTAAAATGTTAATTTATGGATTGGTTATGTAGGCTTCTTCTAACCTATCGCTTTCTACTCCATATAATATGACTAAATTATATCTTTACATTAAAAACCAAAGTCTATCAGAATTCCAGTCATTCCAATAAAATGTTATACACCTTGATCTTCAAGACCAGGACTTGGAAATATGGAAGTATAGATTAGCCAAATTGTTTTACCTGAGCATAACCCCAAAACTATGGACTTATTAGCCAGTCCTACTCTGTTGTTTATGATTTTGTTGTCATAGAGGATTTATAAACGTATGGAATCACGTGGTAACCAAAAATATATTTTATATTTGAGATTCTTCAAAGCCACCTGCTGCAATGATGACAGCTTTGCACACTTTTGGCATTCTCTCAAACAGCATCACGAGGTAGACACCTGGAATGCATTTCAATTAACAGGTGTGCCTTGTAAAAGTTAATTTTTAATTTGTGGAATTTCTTATCTTCTTAATACGTTTGAGCCAGTCAGTTGTGTTGTGACAAGGTAGGGGTGGTAAAAGACCAAGTCCATATTTGTATTTATTTAACTAGGCAAGTCAGTTAAGAACAAATTCTTATTTACAATGACAGCCTACCAAAAGGCCTTTTGGTAGGGGGCTGGGATTAAATATAAAATATAAATATAGGACAAAACATACATCACGACAAGAGAGACAACACAACACTACATAAAGAGAGACCTAAAGACAACAACATATCAAGCCAGCAACACATGACAACACAGTATAGTAGCAACACAACATGACAACAACATGGTAGCAACACAACATGGTAGCAGCACAAAACATGGTACAAACATTATTAGGCACAGACAACAGCACAAAGGGCAAGAAGTTAGGGACAACAATACATCACGCAAAGCAGCCACAACTGTCAGTAAGAGTGTCCATGATCGAGTCTTTGAATGAAGAGATTGAGATAAAACTGTCCAGTTTATGTGTTTGTTGCAGCTCATTCCAGTCGTTAGCTGTAGTGAACTGAAAAGCCAAGCGACTCAGGAATGTGTGTGCTTTGGGGACCTTTAACAGGATGTGACTGGCAGAACGGGTGTTGTATGTGGAGGATGAGGGCTACAGTAGATATCTCAGATAGGGGGGAGTGAGGCCTAAGAGGGTTTTATAAATTAGCATCAACCAGTGGGTCTTGCGACAGTATACAGAGATGACCAGTTTACAGAGGAGTATACTGTAGAGTGCAGTGAGGAGTCCTATAAGGAGCATTAGTTGCAAATCTAATGGCTAAATGGTAAGGAATATCTAGCCGCTCGAGCACACCCTTACCTGCTAAACTATAAATGATGTCTCCGTAATTTAGTATGGGTAGGATGGTCATCTGAATCAGGGTTAGTTTGGTAGCTGGGTTGAAAGAGGAGTGATTACGATAGAGGAAACCAAGTCTAGATTTAACTTTAGCCTGCAGCTTTGATATGTGCTAAGAGAAGGACAGTGTACTGTCTGGCCATACTCCCAAGTACTTGTATGAGGTGACTACCTCAAGCTCTAAACACTCAGAGGTAGTAATCACACCTGTGGGGAGAGAGGCATTCTTTTTACCAAACCACATGTCCTTTGTTTTGGAGGTGTTCAGAACAAGGTTAAGGGTAGAGAAAGCTTGTTGCAGAGCATTTAACACAAAATCCGGGGAGGCCAGCTGAGTATAAGGCTGTATCATCTGCATATAAATGGATGAGAGAGCTTCCTACTGCCTGAGCTGTGTTGTTGATGTAAATCGAGAAGAGCGTGAGGCCTAGGATTGAGTCTTGGGATACTCCCTTGGTGACAGGCAGTGGCCTGTCAGAGACACCCCTCAGAGACACCAATACTCCTTAGCCGGCCCACAAGAATGGAACGGTCTTCCATATCAAAAGCTTTGGCCAAGTCAATAAAAGTAGCAGCACAACATTGCTTAGAGTAAAGGGCAATGGTGACATCATTGTGGACCTTTAAGGTTGCATTAACACATCCATAACCTGAGCGGAAACCAGATTGCATACCAGAGAGAATACTAATCGACATTAAGAAAGCCAGTCAGTTGATTTTTTTTTTCTCCAACACTTTTGATAATCAGGGCAAAATAGAAATAGGCCTATAATAATTAGTATCAGCTTTATCCCCCCCTTTAAATAAAGGACGAATCGTGCCTGCCTTCTATGCAATGGGAACCTCCCCAGAAATGAGAGAGGTTAAAAAAGGTTGGAGATAGGCTTGCCGATTATAGGGGCAGTAACCTTAAAGAAGAAAGGGTCTAAACCATCTGACCCAGATGTTTTTTGGGGGTCAAGTTTCAGGAGCTCCTTTAGCACCTCGGACTCAGCGACCGCCTGCAGGGAGAAATTTTGTAGCGGGGCAGGGGAAAAAAGAGGGAGGAGCATTGGAGCTAGTTGCATTAGAAGGGGTGGGAGATGAGGAAATGTTGGACTGGTAAGGAGGCATGGCGGAGTGAAATAGGAATCCTGACTTAATGAAGTGGTGATTAAAGAGCTCAGCCATCTGCTTCTTGTCAGTAACAACCAAACCATCAACTTTAAGGGACATGGGCAGCTGTGAAGAGGAGGGTTTATTCTCAAGGTCTTCAACCACTTTCCAGAACTTCTTGGGGTTAGACCCACAGAGAGAGAACTGCTCCTTAAAGTAACTAACTTTGTCCTTTCGGATAGCCTGAGTGCACTTATTTTTCCTTTGCCTGAACGAGAGCCAGTCAGCCTGAGTATGTGTGTGCCGAGCCTTTCGCCAAATGGAATTCTTGAGGTGGAGTAACTTGGCAAGATCACGGTTGAACCAGGGGCTGAACCTGTCTTTAATTCTCATTTTCTTTATGAGGGCGTGTTTGTTAACAATACCACTGAAAATATCAAAAAAGAAGGTCCACGAGTCTTCGACAGAGGGGATCAAGCTGATTCTATACCATTTTACAGAGGCCAGTTCATGAAGGAAGGCTTGCTCATTCAAGTTTTTTAGCAAGCGCCTATGACAAATCAGTAGTCGTTTCACTGAGCAGCCATTACGAAAACAGGCTGTAAAACAGTGATCACTAAGGTCATTACAGAAAACCCCAGACTGATACCTATCAAGATTATTTGTGAGGATAACATCAAGAAGAGTAGCCTTTTCTGAGTGTTAGGGAGTCCCATTGCTTTAGGACTTGGTCAGGTGGTTTAAGCATGTCCCAGTTTAGGTCACCTAGCAGGACAAATTCAGACTTAGTGTAAAGGGGCCAGGAGAAAGCTTAGGGCAGGTTGAGTAGAGGCTGGTGGTGATGGAGGACGATAGCACCCAGCAACAGTCAACAAAGAGCTATTTGAAAGTTTAATACTTAAAACCAGCCAATCAAATTGTTTGAGGACAGACTTGGTGGAGACAACCGAGCACTGAAGGTGATCCTTGGTAAAGATTGCCACTCCCCCAAGATCTGTCTTGCTGAAAAAGGTTATAACCAGAAAGGTTAACATCAGTATTCAAAACACTCTTCCTTAATCATGTCTCAGTAATGACCAACACATCTGAATTTGAGCTGTGAACCCACACTTTCAATTTATCAATTTTAGGAAATAAGCTTCTAGTGTTAATGTGCAGAAAACCAAGCATTTTACGAGAGCAGAAATCAGTGAAGCAGATATCAGAGCACAAGTCAGAATTGTGGCTAACAACAGTAGATGGGCCAGGGTGCACATGCACATTTCCAGATATCATCAACAGTAATACAATGAAGGCACGGCATAGGACAGTGAGTGCTCTGCAGTGCTGATTTATGACATCTGAATGTGCATCAGATGGCAACAAGATCATATTGTACAGCAATTTCATCAGGTAACATGAATACAAAGCCGGCGAGAGGTGGTTAGAATGGGATGGGAGGCCAAAAGACTGTGCAACGAATAGAGTCCCAAGTGTGGGAACAAGCATAGTCTGTCCCACGTTTGGGAAAAGAAAGTTTGTAGTCAACAAAGCATGCAGGAGTCATGAGGCAAATATCGAAATAGCAAAAATGCAGACCGGTGGAAATCTGCCCTTTGATCTGATGAGTCCAAATGTGCGATTTTTGCTTCCTGGTCTTTGTGAGACGCAGAGTAGGTGAAGGGATGATCTCTGCATGAGTGGTTCCCACCATGAAGCACCGAGGAGGAGGTGTAATGGTGTGGGGTTGGTTTGCTGGTGACACTGTCTGTGATTTATTTAGAATTCAAGGCACACATAACCAGCATGGCTACCGAAGCATTCTGCGACATGCCATCCCATCTGGTTTGTGCTTAGTGGGACAACCATTTTTTTTCCAACAGGACAATGACCCAACACACCTCCAGGCTGTGTAAGGGCTATTTGACAAAGGAGAGTGATGGAGTGCTGCATCAGATGACCTGGCCCCCACAATCACCCGACCTCAACCCAATTGAGATGGTTTAGGATGAGTTGGACCGCAGAGTGAAGGAAAAGCAGCCTGCTACATTCAGATATTATAAATGTTTAATTTTGTCAGAAAGTCATTTTTAGTTAAAGCGTACTGTTAGCTACTGTAGCTAGCTAATCTCAGCTGGCTGACTTGCTAGCTAACGTTGTGTATGATCTGTGTAGTAATATTATTTGTATCTCAGAGCCATTTGTACACAAGTTATAGCCTAATGTTAGCTAGCTAGCTAAAAAATTGAACCTGGTTGCAGGACAGTAACGTTATGAGTTGGGATTATGGCTCATTGTTTAGCTAGTTATCCAGCTAGCTACATGTCTAAACAAACTATGCAAGTAACCATTGCCCTGTAACATTTACACTTTCTGTAGCACTCACACCTTCTGTATCACTCACAACCATAAGCTTATTTCAGTTTGGAGAAGAGGTTGAGTTTGTCATATTAGTAACAGTTGGCAGCTCAGGGCTCACAACATAACGGATTTTGGACACAGATGAAATGATAGGACTTGTGCACAACTGAATACTTATAGTAGCATACTGTGACATGGTTTCATAGCCATGGGAAAATGTTGTGGGGGTTGTGATTTCTTTCATTGACGAGGGTCTGCTAATACAGGACTAGAACAGGCCCAGTGCACTACTTTTGTATACTTGTACTCACACACTCCCACAGGTCTGCTTTCCACATCACACACACTCCTGATTCAATGTTAGTTAAATACAGTGAGGAAATGATTCGTATTCCAGCAGTCCTGTCTGTTCACCCTGAGCCAGTGGCACAGCGCTGAAGGTACATTAAGGGGATACTCTGAGCACTCAGGATACGGTTACACTAAAACACACCAGGATTATCTGGGTATGACAACTTGGATGTCTCTCTATACTAACTTCACTGTCATTCAAAAGATGCCAATTGGAAAGAAGTACAGAGTAGCTTAGCCTTGCAGATCTTTTCTAGAATTAGAGCTAGGCCCTATGAACATTGTTTCTCCCCATAGAATTAGAGTTTGTAGAACGGATGGACATTCCAATTCAACGCTATGTTCCATTCCACAATCCACATGTGGCATTCTAGGTGACTTTTGATCCTTAGACCAGAGCAGAGCAAGATTCCCCAGTCTGAGGTATTATCTTTGCTGTGTCTCAAAACTCTGCAATTGCTTCCTTTCCAAGTCACCTTTTCTCCATCAGCACTGAAAGGACTGGATAGGTTTCCAACTTGTTCTTTCACCTATCATTATGTTCTGCCAGATCAGAGATCATGGCAGTAGGAACATGAAGCTAGTTAAAACCATTAGAGCCACAACCGTTGCGTGTTGTGCAATGTGTATCATCTCTGGTCATGTGTTCACTCAGAGAAGCCAAGGAGACCTTCCGTACCATCCTGTGCTGGGCTCTCCCCTAGCCCATAGCTAAAAGTTATATTCATACTCCCACGCAGTACCCCTCACACTTCAGCCCCACGTAATGATAACAGGCCAGGGCCCGGTTTCCCAATAGAGATGGAATTTAGGTGTTTTAAGGATGCATCTTTCCTACAATGGCCGAAGATGTAACATGCGTTTCCCAAAACACCATGCAGCGAGAAAGGTAGCTACAGTGCCTTGTGAAAGTATTCGGCCCCCTTGAACTTTGCGACCTTTTGCCACATTTCAGGCTTCAAACATAAAGATATAAAACTGTATTTTTTTGTGAAGAATCAACAACAAGTGGGACACAATCATGAAGTGGAACGACATTTATTGGATATTTCAAACTTTTTTAACAAATCAAAAACTGAAAAATTGGGCGTGCAAAATTATTCAGCCCCTTTACTTTCAGTGCAGCAAACTCTCTCCAGAAGTTCAGTGAGGATCTCTGAATGATCCAATGTTGACCTAAATGACTAATGATGATAAATACAATCCACCTGTGTGTAATCAAGTCTCCGTATAAATGCACCTGCACTATGATAGTCTCAGAGGTCCGTCAAAAGCGCAGAGAGCATCATGAAGAACAAGGAGCACACCAGGCAGGTCCGAGATACTGTTGTGAAGAAGTTTAAAGCCGGATTTGGATACAAAAATATTTCCCAAGCTTTAAACATCCCAAGGAGCACTGTGCAAGCGATAATATTGAAATGGAAGGAGTATCAGACCACTGCAAATCTACCAAGACCTGGCCGTCCCTCTAAACTTTCAGCTCATACAAGGAGAAGACTGATCAGAGATGCAGCCAAGAGGCCCATGATCACTCTGGATGAACTGCAGAGATCTACAGCTGAGGTGGGAGACTCTGTCCATAGGACAACAATCAGTCGTATATTGCACAAATCTGGCCTTTATGGAAGAGTGGCAAGAAGAAAGCCATTTCTTAAAGATATCCATAAAAAGTGTTGTTTAAAGTTTGCCACAAGCCACCTGGGAGACACACCAAACATGTGGGAGAAGGTGCTCTGGTCAGATGAAACCAAAATTGAACTTTTTGGCAGCAATGCAAAACGTTATGTTTGGCGTAAAAGCAACACAGCTCATCACCCTGAACACACCATCCCCACTGTCAAACATGGTGGTGGCAGCATCATGGTTTGGGCCTGCTTTTCTTCAGCAGGGACAGGGAAGATGGTTAAAATTGATGGGAAGATGGATGGAGCCAAATACAGGACCATTCTGGAAGAAAACCTGATGGAGTCTGCAAAAGACCTGAGACTGGGACGGAGATTTGTCTTCCAACAAGACAATGATCCAAAACATAATGCAAAATCTACAATGGAATGGTTCAAAAATAAACATATCCAGGTGTTAGAATGGCCAAGTCAAAGTCCAGACCTGAATCCAATCGAGAATCTGTGGAAAGAACTGAAAACTGCTGTTCACAAATGCTCTCCATCCAACCTCACTGAGCTCGAGCTGTTTTGCAAGGAGGAATGGGAAAAAATTTCAGTCTCTTGATGTGCAAAACTGATAGAGACATACCCAAAGCGACTTACAGCTGTAATCGCAGCAAAAGGTGGCGCTACAAAGTATTAACTTAAGGGGGCTGAATAATTTTGCACGCCCAATTTTTCAGTTTTTGATTTGTTAAAAAAGTTTGAAATTCCCAATAAATGTCGTTCCACTTCATAATTGTGTCCCACTTGTTGTTGATTCTTCACAAAAAAATACAGTTTTATATCTTTATGTTTGAAGCCTGAAATGTGGTAAAAGGTCGCAAAGTTCAAGGGGGCCGAATACTTTCGCAAGGCACTGTAAGTGCGTCATTAGAGAATATGTCGGTACCGATAGGATCGAAAGAAAGGGAGCGCTGCTCTCGGATCAGCTTTCTCAATTCAGATCTTTCCTTAACATTATAATTATTTCAAAACGCTGATCAGCTCCTGGAGAGATAATATCACCTGGCTGCAAATATTGAGGGGGCTTATTCTAATGATTACTCAATAAAAATTCACTGAATCACAGATTTGGCACATCATTGCGCACATGTAAGGCTACACATCATGAAAGATATTGAGACAAATTAGACAGTGGCCTACAAGTAGCAAAATAAAACTCAATTTGATTGAACATTAAATGTATTTCAATATGATTAAAATAGGTGTCACGCCCTGGCCATAGAGAGGCTTTTTATTCTCTATTTTGGCTAGGCCAGGGTGTGACTAGGGTGGGCATTCTATGTTCTTTTTTCTATGTTTGTATTTCTTTGTTTTTGGCCAGGTATGGTTCTCAATCAGGGACAGCAGATATCTTGTGTATAAAGTGATGCGGGAGAGAAAACAAAGCATCTGACGACACACTTTGCTGTTCTACAAGTGGTCTGAGGCAGGCCAGTGTTTTCAAGTGCAACATTAATAATGATGGTTTTGGGAAACCACTCAGATATTAAACGATGCTCCTACGAAGGTTCAAATGATGAACCTAGCCTTAAGATGCTTTTGGTAAACCTGGACCTGGCCAGACAACAACACTGGCTGTGTATTCTACTAGCTACAAGGCAGGGCAGTCCTCCTTTTCAAGGATACTGTTACAGGGAGGTTCTATATTTCTCTCCATGGATAAAAGCCTATGGAATTATTGATTCGTTGACCAGATATTGCACTTATTCAATGGGCTGCTCTCAAGGGTAGTTCCATTACTGGTGATTAGGCAAGGGGCCCTAGACTATGTTTGAAAGTGAGAAGAGACATTGAAGCACTATCGTGTCACACTTAGCTCAAGTATTAGACACTATCTTGTTTAATGCATTAAATATTGTTGACTGTGTGTAATTTTGTATGCCAAATGCAACTCTAGACAGTTTGAATTGGCAGTTTCAGTTTTAGTCTGAGGGAAAGTGGAATGGAAGCGTGACTCCATTATTTTATTGTGTGAAGTGTCCCCTCCATAAGTACTAGAGGTGAATCAATCTGGATCAATCTGGTGTTGGAAACTTCTGGCATCAGCAGAATTCTACTTAATGTGTTTCCTTTGCATCCCATAAGTGCACCCACTGCCTCCCAGCATGTTTTTGGGAAAGAAAAGAGAAGTTTGTGCTGGAAGTGTGATATGAATGACAAGAAAGGATAGTATCCCTAGCCTTCATTTCGTTGAATCCATTTGTCTGAGATTTCACGGCCTGTTTCTGGGGCGGCAGGGTAGCCTAATGGTTAGAGCATTGGACTAGCAACCGGAAAGTTGCAAGTTCAAATCCCCGAGCAATCTGTCGTTCTGCCCCTGAACAGGCAGTTTACCCACTGTTCCTAGGCTGTCATTAAATTTAAATTTAATAAGAATTTGTTCTTAACTGACTTGCCTAGTTGCCTAATAAAGATAAAATAATGTACCTTCAGACAACATTGTTTTTCAAATTCTTCAAGCTCTGCCAAATTGGTTGTTCATCATTGATTGTTAGAAAAGGATTTTCAGGTCCTGCCATAGATAGCTTTGATTGGACTGATCAAGCTAGCAGTCATCATCATGAATCAAGTCGACAATCTCCCGGCAAATCCTTTCAATCCTTGTCATATGAAGAGAAATAATCAAGATAAATTATATATAAAATGTATCGGTGCTCGTCAGATATTGGACATAAACATTACACAACAAGTTGGAAATTGCAAATTGAACAATGAGTGGTTTGGAAGTAATCAGTGGCTAACTGCAAGCATTGTAAAGCAATCACTAGCCTGCTATTCAGTTGAGTGGGTGTTTGGTCCAAGTCTGGGTTTAAGGGTCTCTTTTCCAAGCTTAAAAGGGATAAACATTCAACATTGGCCTTGCTGTAAATCCAGCATGACTTCTGCCGCGCTCAAAACAACTGGAAACTCTGAACTGGGAAAGCTCAGACTTCAGTGGGTTCAAGACAACTGGGAACTCGGGAAAAAACCAGCTCCGACTGGGAAAATAAGTTTTGAACGGTCATCCAACTCAGAATTGCAAGTCGACAATTCATGCCGCTTTCTATAGCTCAGACTTGAAGATTCCTGACGTCTTTATGATTTGACCTGTTTTTTTTCTTCAGAATTCCCAGTTGTCTTGAAAGCATCATAAATCCAGATAATGCCAGAATGCCAGCCAAGTGGCGCATCTCAGTGCACAAGGCATCACTACCGTCCCTGGTTTGAATCCAGGCTGTAACACATTTGGCTGTGATTGAGAGTCCCATAGGGCGGTGCACAATTGGCCCAGCGTCGTCTGGGGTAGGCCATCATTGTAAAGAATTTGTTCTTAACTTACTTGCCTAGTTAAATAAAGGTTAAATAAATAAAGGACTGCCCTGCCACCTTCCTGTTCAAGTGAGCACAGCACAACAAGGTGAGTCCAAAATGCATTTTATGCTGCTGCATAAATTATGTAATATGCTAGGGAGATATGTATACTGTAGCTAAGAAAGTAATACTACGTGTATGTTGTGTAGTAAGCTGTTAGTAGCCCATGTGCCTCACCCTAATAATTTGGTCTCTTTTCCCTCATCATTTAGCCTACGCTTCTGACTTGGTGATACACATGTAGCCTATAGCCTGTTTTAGAGAAATGCTATCATCGAATATTGTACTAGTTTCATTGTCTGCTTATTTGCCCCCTTTATGTATCCTATGGTTCTGACTTGGTGTACAGGGTGAATACTGTAAGAATGGCCATGTTCTGAATTCTGTCGCTGTACATTTCAAAAGTGCTGAACAAATAGTTATATTGACAATGTCCATCCTAGCTCGCTCATTAATGTCTTAATCAAAATTGCAGATTTCCTCTTATCTACTCGTCATCCACTTATGCCATAGTTTGTACATCTCAATTGTCAGTAGAAACCACATTCGTTTAAGCAAGTCAGCCAAATCAGCTATCTTTTTTTAAAGGCAGTAAATGAGGCTGAATGAACTGTTTTGCTGCCAGACAAGGCTCCGCTTATAGTCAGGTGTAGTAGTGGTAAGGTGTTGGGACTGCTGTTGGGGACAGCTTTATGTAGGCCCTAACAGTTTGTGGGCACCGTGTGTCACTATTATAGTGCAATTCTTGTCTTGTTTAGTGTTGTGTTGTGTAGTGGCTTTGGGGAGTTTGCCCCACCAAGATTTAGAAATGCTAAAATCGCCACTGAACCCATAACATGATGCAGACACTATTATGCTTGAAAAAATGTAGAGTGGCACTAAGTAAAGTGTTCTATTGGATTTGCCCCAAACATAACACTTTGTATCAGGACAAACACTGAATTGCTTTGTGAAAATGTTTTTGCAGTATTATCTTAGTGCCTTGTTGCAAAAAGGATGCATGTTTTGAAATATTTTTATTCTGTACAGCTGTCCTTCTTTTCACTCTGTCAATTAAGTTAGTAATGTGGAGTAACTACAATGTTGTTGATCCTTCCTCACAGCCATTAAACTCTGTAACTGTCTTAAAGTCACCATTGGACTCATGGTGAAATCCCTGAGCGGTTTCCTTCCTCTACGGCAACTGAGTTAGTAAGGACGCCTGTATCTTTGTAGTGACTGGGTGTATTGATACGCCATCCAAAGTGTAATTAATAATATTCAATGTCTGCTTTTTTTACACATCACAAGGGGTTGAATACCTTTTGACTCAAGACCTTTCAACTGTTAATATTAAATTAATTTTGTTAACATGTTAAAAAACAAATTCCACTTTGACATTATGGGGTATTGTGTGTAGGCCAGTGACCAAAAAAATCTTAATTGAATGCATTTTAAATTCCGGCTGTAACACAACAAGATATGGATAAAGTCAAGGGGTGTGAATACTTTCTGAAGGCACTGTAGATAGTGCTGCTGAGAACATGTTAAATGGCCTTGAATACTTACAACATAACCTCTGCTTATTAACCTCTATTAGGCCTAATTAAAGTTATTAAAGCTAGAGTCCTTAATTGAAAGAATGACAAAGAATATTCCCTGCCTCTGCTTTTGTAAAAAGCTAAGGGATTGGCCTGAAGAACCACTCATAGACAGAGCTATGGATGCAAGGACTGACCATCCACCATATCAACATTTTAGTTTTAACCTTGTTTTGAGGCTATATAGTGTTTGTTAAGATTTACTTTGTTTACAAACTTTGGAGTAAAACAGGCTTGTATGTTGGGTTCTTAAGGGGGACTTCAGTTGAACTAAGCTCATGAGGCATTTGTAAGTTATATTCTTCAAAAATCGATGGGTACATATTTGTAACGGTCGTCGTCGTCTGATGAGGAAGAATCGGACCAAAGTGCAGCGTGGTACGTGTTCATGACTTTTATTAAACTGAACACTGAAACAAAATAACAAAGTGCAAAACGAAACCGAAACAGTCCTGTCAGGTGCAGAACACTAAACAGAAAACAACTACCCACAAAACATAGGTGGGAAAAAGCTACCTAAGTATGGTTCCCAATCAGAGACAACGATAGTCAGCTGTCCCTGATTGAGAACCATACCCGGCCGAAACAAAGAAATACAAAACATAGAAAAAAGAACATAGAATGCCCACCCCAAATCACACCCTGACCAAACCAAAATAGAGACATAAAAAGCTCTCTAAGGTCAGGGCGTGACAATATCATTAATTTATACGTCCAAAATAGATGTAGCAACAACAGAGTAGGCAAGTAGGACAATTCAACACACTTGATATTGTTCTTTAGCAGCTATGCCTACTTACTAGGCTAATTATGAACACGATTTATTACTGCTGTGTTACCCTGATAAGCTAATCCTCGTCTTTCCATCATCAATGCTTCATCCACTACAATAACCACAAACACTACGGCTATTACTATACTCAGAAATGGGGATGTGTGCCAAAACATGTCACCATATTAAGGGGTGTTGGCGATATGAATACTCCCACACATATCCTGAGACCACCCCAATATGACGGTCCTGCCTCTCCTGTCTGCACTTTTATCACGGCATGTATCATGCTCTGGCTGACCACTTAACAGAGCAGGTGTATGTGACACACAGAGAGCAGCAGGAGTCAGCTGAGCAACATGTCCGTGAAAGAGTCAAAGACAGAGCTCTTCATCGTGGCTGGGACTGACACTGTGGAGTCAGGGCCAGGTTCAGAGGTTTTCAACTCCAGAAAGCTAGTTACCACCTTTGAGAGATATATCCAACCGTGCTTGGCTGAGGTGGTGGGATGCGCCCTTTTCATCTTCGTGGGATGCGGGTCTGTTATTGAGAATGCCGGCGTTCCGGGGAGCCTCCAGCCTGCTCTGGCTCATGGGCTGGCGCTGATGATTGTTATCGCTGTGCTGGGAGAGATCAGGTGAGGACATGCTGACACCTGTTAACATCTCCCTCCTCTAAGGTCAGAAAGTATTAGGATGTTTTTATGAATGATTTCAACTTTGGGCTAAAATAGAATTTTGTTCACATGAATTGAGATTTATAGCTGTAATACGTGTATGAATCTCTTTTGTCAATGTTTTACATTTTTTCAATGTGATTGTACACCTCCTAATTCTTTCGGAATCCAGCGGTGGCCACTTCAACCCAGCTGTGTCTGTGAGTGTGTGCATCAGTGGAGGACTGGACGTCATCCTACTGGGGCCATATATACTCTCCCAGATGGTGGGGGGAATGATTGGGGCTGGCTTGGCAAAGGTAAGGGGGCTTTCACACCAAGTTTTTTTTTCGAACTATGGAGCGATTAACCCCTAAATTTGGTTAGATTGGACAGGTGGGAACACTAACCGTACTGGGGTGTAAACCAAATAACCCACCGGGCACAAACTGGTTGAATCAATGTTGTTTCAACGTAATTTGTCAGTGTATTGTGACACGTGGAAAATACATTGGTTTTGAAAAAAGTCATCATGATAAACTGTTGTTTTCAGGATTCACGTCTCCATCAAAACCAAAAATCTAAATTAAAGAATAGGAATAAATCAAACTTTAAAGTGCAATGAAATTTTGATTTGATTTTGTTCTGTTCTCTGGATTTTTGGTTGCGATGGAGACATGAATCCGTCATATCAGTTATTAATTTGTAGACAAACTGGAATTAAAGCCAGACTGAGTCAGTGGCACAGAAGGAACTATCCAAGCAGAAGATACATCTCCTTTAAAATGTCAATACTTGGTTGTGTTGACAACCAAGCATAATTCAATATCACTTTTGAAATACAATAAATAGCCAAATAACTTGTAAGCAAGTTAACAAATGATATGTTGTATTCTCCAACTCAACCAAAAATAAAAGGTAAAGAATGGGATTAAGCCCGTGGCTCAGATGGAACTATCCATGCAGTAGATACATCTCCTTATAATGTTGATGTTTGGTTGTGTTGTCAACCAAACACAATTCAATATTACTTTTGTAATACAGTACAGTGCCTTCAGAAAGTATTCACACTTTTTGACTTTTTTTTAATGACTACCTCGTCTCTGTACCCCACACATATCTGTAGTGTCCCTCAGCCGAGCAGTGAATTTCAAATACAGACTCAAAGAAGGGCACCTATTGGTAGATGGGTAAAATGACAAAATAAATGACATTGAACGCACTTTTGAGCATGATGAAGTTATTCATTACACTTTAGATGGTGTATCAATACACCCAGTCACTACAAAATGCAGGCGTCCTTCCTAACTCAGTTGCCGGAGAGGAAAGAAACCGCTCAGGGATTTCACCATGAGACCAATGGCGATTTTAAACAGTTACATAGTTTAATAATGGCTGTTATAGGAGAAAACGAATGGAGGATGGATCAACAACATTGTAATTACTCCACAATACTAACCTAAATGACAGAGTGAAAATAAGAAAGGCTCTACAGAATAAAAAATACTCCAAAACATGCATCATTTTTGCAATAAGGCGCAAAAATAATTTGTCAAAATGTGTCAAAGAAATATGTCCTGAATACAAAGCGTTATATTTGGGGCAAATTCAACACAACACATCACTGAGTCCAACTCATCACTGAGTCCAAATCATATTTTCAAGCATGGTGTTGGCTGCATCATGTTATGGGTGTGCTTGTCATTGGCAAGGACTAGGGTGATTTTTTTAGGATAAAACGGAATAGAGCTAAGCACAGGGAGGAAAATCTGGTTCAGTCTGCTTTCCAAGAGATACTGGGAGACAAATTCCCCTTTCAGCCGGGCATTAACCTAAAACACAAGGCCAAATCTACACTGGAGTTGCTTACCAAGAAGACATTGAATAAGACATTGGCTAAAATAGAAGTCAGTTCTATTAGTGACGCAGATTGCGCTGCAAGTCCTGCCTCTCCCATCTCCTCATTGGTTTATAGAAGAAGGTACCCACGTGCCATCTCCTCATTGGTTATACCCACGTGGGTGATTGAAAGACGAACGAGGTCAGTGGCGGTACTTAATTTATGAAAGTTGCCAACCGCAATATAAAGTCAAGAGAAGAAAAAGCCTAGAAGGAGGAGAGATGACTAGAAACGATTCGGTTGACCATTTTATGTGTGGATTCATTGTCGGAGTAGAGGACTTTGCGTATTTCAGGTAATATAACAAATCAATGTTTATATCCCAGGACAAATTAGCTAGAAACAGAACGCTAGCTAAATAGGACAAATTTGCTAGCAAGTGCAAGTGTTTAAATGTTTAATGTTTTTCGCCTGTCCCCCACCCCCCCCCCCCCAGCCAGCAAAATAAATTCAGCGCCCCCACCCCAAAACATCTTCCTCTGGTATGGCCTATGATGCTAATTTCCACATGGCTTACCCTGGCAACAATTTAGAAATCAGTTTGAAATAGTCTATCTATGGCTCTTCCTTTCATCTTTTCAACAATATAAATGAATTGTTCAAGGATAGCCTACTCCTATAATTCAAACAATTAAAACATCAAGACATGAATGTTTTACTTTCAGCTCATGTAAAAACACAGAATCCCTGCTCCTCAATATTTAGATATGCTAATATGAATTGACCAGATGACCTCTTGCAAATAAGTCGCACACATTCATTCTAAAATGACTAGGTTACAGAGCACCCTCTCGATTGGAGTAATAGGCTACGTTAGTACCAACCAATGATAAGAGAACCAGCCCCAGTCTCCCCTATTCACTGCACTTGGCAGGTATTATAGAGCAGCTATCGCTCATGTTACAAAGCGAATGCAATATGAAGATTGGGACACAAACGTGTTGCTCCATATGATCATAGATGGATTTAACGTGAGCATTTCTGTCCAATAAACAAATGACTTGCATCACACATAGTTTTGTATAGCCTACATATTTTAGTTTGTTCGACATTTGGCAATGTGAAACCAACTGGACCAAATGACCAAAACACAATGTGGCAAATAATCAAACTCTGATTCAAACGATAGCAAACAAACATGTTTTGAGAAACAGTCTCCATGTGCTGTTTTCTTGGAATAAAACACGTGAATGATGTACATCTTTGTTCAGCTTGGATATTAAAATAGGCCTAATCATTTTTTCAAAAGCATTCGGATCTATGAATAAACAAAAGACCTTCTGATTGTGTTTAATAAAAGGAAATATAACCCAATGTAATCCCAATCTAATCGTACAGATGTTGTGATGTTCCTCAGGCAGCATCCTCCACCATCAGCTATGCCAGTGCAGCAGGGGGAGTGTTCAACGTGGTTAAAACCAGCGGAGTGATCGGCAGTGCCACCGTAGCAGAGATAGTCATGACCCTCTTCCTGTCCCTAGTGGTCTGTATGGGGGCTGTGAACGGCAGGACCCGTACACCACTGGCCCCACTCTGCATCGGGCTCACTGTGACTGCTAACATACTGGCTGGGTAAGGGCTGAGGAAAATCTATGGAGACCCATGAATGTCAATAGATACAGATTGTTTGGAAACACCTGAGGCCTACAGTATGTAATGCATTGTCATGATAGATGGTTTAGATTTAGATTTAATAGGATCACTGTTAGCTGACGCCAATGGTGACAGCTAGTCTTAATGGGATCCGACACATAACGAAAAATACATTACAGACAAAAGGCTTTACAATTTGCATACATTTAAAGCATTAACATGTAGCGTGTGTGTGCATCTATCAGTTCTACATACACATCAGTACATACACACAGCAAGTAGGTCACATGGAGGAGAGGTGTTGCTTTATTTGTTTTTGAAACCAGGTTTGCTGTCCACTTGCGCTATATATGATGGAAGGGAGTTTCATGCAATCATGGCTCTGTATAATACTGTAAGTTTCCTTGAAAAAAATTGCTGGACCTGGGGACTGTGAAAAGACCCCGGTTGGCATGTCTGGTGGGGTACGTGTTTGTGTCAGTGCTGTGTGTAAGTGGACTATGCAAACAATTTGGAATTTCCAACACATTAATGTTTCTTATAAAATCAAGAATTGATGCAGTCAGTCTTTCCTCAACTCTTTGCCAAGAGAGACTGACATACATAGTATTAATATTAGCCCTCTGAATACAATGAAGAGCAAGACGTGCCGCACGGTTCTGGGCCAGCTGCAGCTTAACTAGGTCTTTCTTTGCAGCACTTAAAAGAAATGACTGGACAATAATCAAGAAAATATAAAACTAGAGCCTATTACGGACAGACCTCTCCCCATCTTTACAACCATTGAATCTACAGTATATGTTTTGACAATGACAGTTTACAATCTAAGGTAACAGCAAGTAATTTAGTCTCCTAAACTTTTTCAACAGCCACACCATTCATTACCAGATTCAGCTAAGGTGAAGAACTTAGGGAATGATTTGTAACAAATACAATGCTCTTAGAGATTTTAGAGATGTCGAGGACCAGTTTATTACTGGCCACGCATTCCAAAACAGACTGCAACTCTTTGTTAAGGGTTTCAGTGACTTCATTAGCTTTGGTTGCTGATGCATATATGGTTGAATCATCAGCATACATGGACACACATGCTTTATTCAATGTCAGTGGCAAGTCATTGGTAAAAATAGAAAAGAGTAGAGGGCCTAGAGCACTGCCCAGTAGTACACCACACTTTACATGTTTGACATTAGAGAAGCTTCCATTAAAGAAAACCCTTTGAGTTCTATTAGATAGATAGCTCTGAATCCGCGATATGGCAGATTTGAAAAAGCCATAGCACACAAGTTTTCTCAACAACAGGTTATGATCAATAATATCAAATGCTGTACAGGAATCTAACAGTACAGCTTCCACAATCTTCTTATTATCAATTTCTTTCAACCAATCATTAGTCATTTGTGTCAGTGCAGTACATGCTGAGTGCTTTTCTCTATAAGCATGCTGAAAGTCTGTTGTTAATTTGTTTACAAAGAAGTAGTATTGTATTTGGTCAAACACCTTTTTTTCCAACAGTTTGCTAAGAGCTGACAGCAAGCGGATAGGTATGCAGTTAGAACCAGTCAAGGCCGGTTTACCACTATTGGGTAGCTATTGAATGCTATTATTGAATGACTTTGGCTTCACTCCAGACCTGAGGACAAAGACTTTCCTCTAGGTTCAGATTAAAGATATGACAGATGGGAGAGGTTCTCGAGTCAGCTACCATCCTCAGTAGCTTTCCATATGTTGGCAATGCCAGGAGGTTTGTCATTATTTATCGACAACAATCATTTTTCCTCCTTTCCCACACTAAATTTACAACATCAAATGGTTTGGTGATGAATGGTGTTTTGAAATGACAAGTGTTCGCAGCAGAACAGTTTCGATACTATTTCTGCTGTGCTATTTGTTGTTATCGACAACAACAAGAAATGTCACAGCAGAAACAAAGAGGGCATTGCCATTGACATCACTGCCTGCCTGATAATGATTAATTATATGAATACATGAATTGATCTAATGTAATGCATAGTTCTATCAATATAGTAACCAGATGTGTTTGTCCCATTGGTCTTTCAGAGGGTCAGCATCTGGAGGGTGTATGAACCCAGCGCGGGCGTTTGGCCCTGCAGTGGTAGCTAACTACTGGGAGTACCACTGGATCTACTGGGTGGGACCGATGGCAGGGGCCCTTATCACCGGCAGCTTGGTCAGGTAGGATACAGCACGCCCAGCTTTCATTACCCATTTATAGATTGTATTACCCTTAGGCCATAGATTATTGCCTAAAATAGGCACTAAAATGGCACTGCATTTCCATACGGTTTCAGCATGTTATAGTCATACTGAATACAGTCACTAGGAGAATATTTCTTCATCGCATTGTGATTAATGTATTGTTTACTATTATTTAGTTCAGATTTTTGTACACAGGTTGTTGTTGGGAGACCAGAAAACTCGTCTTGTTCTGAAGTGAATGTACCGCCTCGGAGCAACGGGAGCCTTTTTGACTATGTGTTTGCCATGATTTTTAAAAAAAAAACAATGTCATTGTCTTCCCAAGTATTGTATTGCCCTCTATAGCTTGCAGAACCTTTGCAGTTCCCATCTTGTCGTACACATCATATTGTATTGAACTGTAGTGAACTATAAAACAAAAACTGTTTGCATAAATACATTACATTCAAACCTATGATCCTTTCTGGCCATTCAGTCCATCAATCATTGTTGATATGTTTGGTTCAAAGTTCTTAAATGGAAAACATTAATAGTTTATGACTATTTTATTACATGATAGGTGGTGTAATAACTTCCAGAACTCAACAGAGGCATTGAACTCACTGACCAAATTTGGTCAAATCACACTTCAGCTTGCATGCATATATATATATATATATATATATATATATAATTTATTGACAATAAATGCATCCCTGTCTATGACAGTGTCTCAAATGTAAAATATGTCGATATAGAAAGTGTTGTGAGTAGGTGACCTTGTCAATGTCCTCCCATTTAACTTTCAGATTGTGACAAAGTGACCTTTATCGAGACACTTTTAACCTGGTAGCCGTAGCCAACTGAAGTTTATTTACCCTTATCGATTTGCAAGGCATGAACATGACGTTGCCTCCCTCTCATGCTGTCTTGTAAAGCTGTTGGGCACACTTCAGGCTAAGAAGTCCTTTGTTGAACTGGTATGAACTGCCTCTATCAGAATGAGGTCAAGGAGCAGAATAAAATATGTCTAGAAATTGCCCTGCTAAGGTTTATGGTCAGTGGGTCAAACAATGAGGCAATATCAATATAGACCGCCAGTGATTATAAATTGTCAAGACACTATCATAAGTCGCTCACTTGTATCTCAGACACTTCAACTAGACAGTCAGACGGACAGTCAGATTTACTCTTGAGGTCCGGACAGACACAATGGGAGTTGAGAAAATGGAGCTGGATGAGGGACACTCGACTCTGATGAGTGGCACCAAGAAGCCTCCCCCGGTTCGGCCTCCCAACACGTTTGAGCGCATCATCCAACCCTGCCTGGCAGAGGTGGTGGGAACCATGTTCTTTGTCTTCATCGGGTGTGTGTCGGTCATTGAGAACGTTGAGTCTGCAGGCAGGGTACAGCCGGCGCTGGTCCATGGCCTGGCTGTGGCTGTCATGGTGGCATGCATGGATCAGATCAGGTAGGACTCATCTGTACTGCTCTGGTTGATCTTAACTGTGTGATCTTACCTCACCTGGCTTTTTCATGCAACTTAAAGCTTTGCTTGCAGCAAGCTAATGGTCTACTGTGCAGATAACTATTTCTTATTTTCTCAAGATATAAATTGGAATGAAATGTATTTTGGATAAAAAATGATCTGAAAAAATATATGTATGAAAAATAGTTTGTTATAGAAGCAAATCATTTTATACAATTGAATTTGAATAATTATATCAGTGTGTAGGCTTTTTTAATGCAGCTTACTAGATCCTTCTCTTCATGCAGTGGATCCCATTTCAACCCTCCCTTCACCATTGCTATCTACCTGTGTGGCGGCATGAAACTGTTCATGGTCGTCCCATACCTTATCAGCCAGTTATTAGGAGGGGTGCTGGGAGCTGCCATGTCAAAGGTCAGTTGAGTTATTAATGTTCACCTGCGGTAACCTCTAATGAACAGGTTCAGTGGTACAAATGGGGAACAGCTTCTAATTCTATAGTGGAAAGGTTCATCTCTTCCACCAGCCGGCTCTCATTGAGCCTGGGGACAAAATCAGGGAAAGGCATTCTTATAAAGTTAAGAAAATCAATCAATCAATTATTTGTATAGGCCTAGAGCTTTTATGAATACATTTGTCACTAATGTGAAGTGGTGTACTGCTGTGCTTACCTCCTGCAATATGCAGGTCAGCAGTTGACTGATGTATACTGTCCCTCAGATGATGACATCAAAGGAGAACTATGCCAACGCCACCGGAGCGGCGTTTACTATCCTCCATACAGAGGACCAGCTGGCGGGAGCCATATTTGGAGAGATCGCCATGACGTGCCTGGTTACCATGGTAGTATTGCTAGGGGCGGTCAATGCAAAGAGCAAAAGCCCAATGGTGCCTTTCCTGGTAGGCTGTACTGTCATCATCAACATTCTGGCAGGGTGAGTTGAGAGAAGATATTTATTGAATTGTACAATATTTAAGAATCCAATATTACCTTTTTAAGCCTGCCCTAAGAATTCTAGACTATTGCAATACCCACATGCTCAGAATTCACCAATAGTCAGTTTCAGACATATTGCCAAGTTTGTATCATGTGCCAGATAATATCCCCTTTACCAAACAGCATCTCTGATTTCTCTAAAGTTGGCGTTGACTGTTATCCTAGATATTAGTACTTAAGCACTTAACCTGTCTGTGTGCTGGTGCAGGGGGGATGTGTCTGGGACCTGTCTGAACCCAGCCAGGGCTCTGGGGCCAGCGGTAATGGCCAACTACTGGACCTACCATTGGGTTTACTGGGCTGGTCCTATCACAGGAGGTCTACTGGCAGCAGGACTAGTGAGGTGAGAGACACAGTAGATAGGCCATCACATAAAATATGTTCAAACCTGTAATGTGTTTTTTTTTTCTTTTTTCAAATTCCATACATTTACATTTACGAAAATATATACATCCTTCTACAATGTACTTGATATCCTGCATACTATAGATCAAATTTTGCAGTAGCAAGTTGACTTTGTAAAGGTAAAAAGTTTAATACAGAGCTTTCTGGATACAGGTGGTTATGTAAAACTGCAAAGGCTACTAGTACCAGGGGCTAAAAGACCAAGGCCAATAGCATGGTGGCTAAAGAGCATGGCTAAAACACAAATGGTCAAAACGCAAAATATGCTTCTGAGTCTCAAGACTATATAATCATTCTGAATTAATAAAAAATCGGTGCCTTCCGAAAGTATTCACACCACTTGAGTTCCACATTTTATTATGAAACACCCTGAATTTAAAATGGATTAACTTGAGATTTTATACTACTGGCCTACACACAATACCCCATAATGTCAAAGTGGAATTATGTTTTTACACATTTTTCCAAATGAATTAAACATGAAAAGCTGAAACGTCTCGTGCCAAACCTTTTTTATGGCAAGCCTAAATAAGTTTAGGAGTTCACGTTTGCTTTACAAGTCACATAATAAGTTGCATGGACTCACTCTTTGTGCAATAATAATGTTTCACACAATGTTTTTATGACGACCTCATCTCTGTACCCCACACATATACAGTACAATTACCTGTAAGGTCCCTCAATCGAGCAGTGAATTTCAAACACAGATTCAACCACAAACACCAGGGATGTTTTCTAATGCCTGCAAAGGGCATCTGTTAGTACATGAGTAACAAAGATACATGCGTCCTTTCTAACTAATTTGCTAGAGAGGAAGGAAACCACTCAGGGATTTCACCATGAGACCAATGGTGACTTTAAAACAGTTTCAGAATTGAATGGCTGTGATAGGAGAAAACTGAGGATAGTTCAACAACATTGTAGTTACTCCACAATACAAACCAAAATGACAGAGTGAAAAGAAGGAAGCCTGTACAGAATTTAAAACATCCAAAATGTGTGCCCTGTTTGCAATCAGACATGATTGTAAAACTGCCAATAATTTGCCAAATAAATTAACTTTATGTCCTGAATACAAAGTGTTATGTTTGGTGCAAATCCAACACAACACATCACTGAGTACCACTCTTCAGATTTTCAAGCATGGTGGTGGCTGCATCACGTTATGGGTATGCTTGTCATTGGCAAGGACTAGGGAGGTTTTAAATAAAAAGAAGCGGGATAGAGCTAAGCACAGGCAAAATCCTAGAGGAAAACCTGGTTAAGTCTGCTGTCTAGCAATGATCAACAACCAACTTGACAGAGATTGAAGAATTGTAACACAAGGCCAAACATACACTGGAGTTGCTTATCAATATGACATTGGATGTTCTTGAGTGGCCTGGTTACAGTTGTGACTTAAATTGGCTTGAAAATCTGTGGCAAGACTTGAAAATGGCTGTCTAGCAATGATCAACAACCAACTTGACAGAGCTTGAAGAATTTTAAAAATAACTATGTGCAAATATTGTACAATCCTGGTGTGCAAACTTCTTATAGACTTACAAAGAAAGACTCACAGCTGAAATCACTGCCAAAGGTGCTTCTACAAAGTATTGACTCATGGGTGTGAATACTTATGTAAATTAGTTATTTCTGCATTTAGATTTCAATAAATTTGCAAAAATTTCTAAAAACATGTTTTCACTATGCCATTGTGGGGTATTGTGTGTAGATGGGTGAGAGAAACAATATAAATGTCATCCATTTTAAAGTCAGGCAGGATGTAACATAACAAAATGTGGACTAAATCAAGGGGTATGAATACTTTCTGAAGACATTGTAGATATGACACTGATACAACTGTAAGTTGAACTGTCTAACAACAGTTAGACTTCTGCTACTTGGTCATGTTGTCCGGAACAGAGAGTGGTGTTCAGCATTTTAGCAAGTTCAAGGTTGGATTGTCAGTTCCTGAGGCCCAGAATTCTGTCCTGACATCTGTGTCAACTGGATTTATGGATTAAACACGTTTGTACATTAGATGGTTTTAAGTTATGTGTAAGCAATTAGGCAAGCTATTCATATTAGGCAGACCAATCATATTAAGCAAAACTATGTGCGTATGTGGTGGTCGTCGATCTTGGTCGTTGTCTTGGTCGTTGTCTTGGCATCCTGGCCGCCCCCCAAAATACCTTATGTTGCTAGTGTGATATCTTTATCCGTGTCTAGTTTCTGTTGTGATTTTGAGTAAAATATCCACTTTTCTTTTCCAGACTTGTGCTTGGAGATGAGAAGACACGAGTCATCATGAAGTGACATCCTACTCTACATGTCCTGTGCAAGTCACTTACCTTTTTGTCATATTATAAAGCTTTTTTTTCCTAAGAAACGTGAATTTAGACTGGAATTTCTGTTTAATTTGAAAGACTATGAATCTGGTTTGTAAATGTCAGCAGATAGGAGATGTCATATTGTACTAATATAACTCTTATTGTACTCTCTGATTCCAGTTTGCTTTCGTGCTTTTCCTTTAAATTAAAAGATAAAGATGTGGATGCCCTCTAAAGATGATTGTAACTGCTGCAAAAGCACCCCCCCCCCCCCCCCCCCCCTGTTGGGCATGACCCAACTGGTCCATTTGTTGTTTCATTTTGCATTTCTGGATGTATTGGTCTCTGGCAACAATACAAAACCAGCGCTAATAGCATTGTGCAGATCGGACCATATGGCGCTGCCCGCTGTGTTGGTGATTTAATAGCAAGACCGCACGTCAAACTTCACCTGGGCGGCGCTGTTTCAGCTGCTGAAATTGACCTCTCTTTTAATGACGCATTATAGGCCTACTACAGTATTGGGCTTACTTAGCATTCATCACCACCAATGTACACCCAAATAAAGCATGTAAATATGCTTACTTACATGTTTGATTGCGTATATGATTTGCTTAATGAAAAATATTGCGATATTTTCGTTATTTCTCTATTTTTGTTTGCTTCGAAGTAGGTCTACCAAGAGGCACACTTTTGAATAGAGTTCAATATCATATAGTTTAATTTACTGGTAGACCTAAAGCTATTCATCATAAAACAATTTCGGTATATTCTCACTTCGACTTTTCTTAGCTCATCAAGCCTTCTCATCAAACAACATTAACAAAGTCAAAAGAAAGCAACAAAACGTGTTGTTTTTTATGCTGTTGCGACTGGACAGAGACATCTCTCCAGCCAATCCTAGTCGAGAGAATGGAGGGAAGGGGCTTGTAGTGGTACCACTTGCCCAGAGCGGACACGACCAAGGACAATAACTTCTGGAAAGATGCTCTGGGAGGATGGGAAGTTGTTGCACATCCTCCCAGCGACTACCACGGTCAGAACATCAGCCAGCAGCTAGAGTACAAGAACGTTGCCAGCCAGTATGGCAATAGAATATTTAGAACGAACGACTGGGTCGCCTCCATAGATACAGAACAAAAAGACTGAATGACTGTGTCACGTTTCTGGCAACCGAACCGATAGAAGGAACAACCAGAAGTCTTGGGTAGCAGTATATGATTATAAATAATCATATATAATAATACAAAATACATATTTAAATACATATAGTAAATTGTTTAATACAATATAGCAACCCCTTGTGTTTAGTTCAAAACGGCTATATGGTTGATGTTCTGGCTCAGTATGACCTATACAGTAGCCTAAGTACAGTAAGTAGGCTACAGTGAATACAGTAAGTACAGTAAGTACAGTAAACGTACAGTTACCCATCAAAATGTTAAGAATAGCCTACATCAAAAACAGACAGGCTTTTATTTCATTCTACTATTGTAAGGCAACCAATGTGATAAATCTAAAAAATGACATAAAAAAAATAAATGTTTGTTATCTATTATTTTTATCTAAATACTTTTTTTGTTATTTGAATCATTATTAATAAAAAAAATATATATATATATATATATGTTAATCTGAAGGTTTCCACTCATGAAATACAGAAGTCTATGCTAAATCTATTTTAATAATTCAGAAATACTCTTTATTGTGGTAATTTTCATTACATTTAATTCATTTATCTCAGTGTATTTGTTAGTTTCTTAAATTGTTGAAGTGACTCCATTACAATTTCACATGAGCTTTAATTCGTGTTGTTTGCTTGGAATTCCACACTTCTTTCGCAGATATATGTAGAATAGTTTTACAAGTCACGTTGATCTACTACAGTCCTAGTGAATGAGGTATAAATTCCCCCTCTAAATTATTATGTAAAAGCGCTTTGAGCATTCGAAAAGCACCCAGCATGCACTACCAATCGAAATTTTGTTATTAGTATAGCATAGCTATTAATATTGATTATAAGTCATTTTGCGATCATTTCAATTTATTGGGATAAGTAGTATTGTAATTTAATAGTGTCATTCATAACATTTGCTATTTTTTTAAATGAAATTAGTAGAAAGTCTTTGCTTTATAGTTTGTGACTCCAATTTTTTTAATATCTTATTGTCGACTATGACATCCTCTTTTTATAGCTAGCTAACTCACAAACATCCTTTTTTTTTCATATTTTTTTTTTACAAAAGTACGAAGAAAGACCATCGAAACTTTCGATTTCATTGATTGCACTTTTTATTTCTCAGTAAAGAAGACCTTTTATTTCCACACTGAGGACCACATCGGGTGTGAGTGCTGATTGGTCTTTTAGCGGTACTTCTCGGACAGAGCCAGGGCCACCAGGGCGAGGAACTTGTCCACCGCAACATGGATCTGAGGGGTGAACTCCTCGGCGAACAGCATGGACAAGACCACCATGATGCAGTGGGACAGAATCTGACGAGGGACAAACAGAGCAAAGAGTCCGTTTGATTATGCTGAGAAAAGTGCAATGACACCTTCTGCAAACGTTATAGGTAGGCTAATACATGGCCCATACGCCTATAGAGCATATGGTTACATTGGCTATAGTTTGTGAAAATTACCTTGAAGTTGACGGGGTCAACTCTAAGAACGAAGGCGTGCAGCTCGCTCAGGTTCAGAAGACCACCGGCCAGGTCATCGATCTTGCTCACCGCCTCGTACACGCCACCCATGACCGTGATGCCGTGCTTCCTAACCGGAGCGCCGTTGGGGCTCAGGTCCTTCCAGTGGGCGAAGTAAGACTTGGTCTGGGGGTACACCACGATCAACCTGCATGGAGGAAGGATAGAAATGATTGCTTAGGGTAAGTGGTAATTGTTCTGTCGAGCATATCAATACTCAGTACCAATAACACTCTGTATCTGACAAGTATCAGCCATGCAGTCAATTTCAGGAACTGGTTTGTATTTTTTAAAATTCATATAGGCCTGTTAGATCCTATTATATTATAATTGTTTAATACAATAATGTCTAATACAATTTCTATAAATCGAACGAGTTTAGATAGACTCCACCCCGTTGTAGCCTAACTGATGATAAAGTATCTCCATCTTTACCTGGCGAGAGCCTCGGCGCCGATCTCGTCGGACCGGCTGGAGACTTTCGCAAAGAAGTCCTTGACGATTACTTTTTCCTTCGCTGACAGGCTCATTTTGGCAAGAGGTTCTGCTGTACCACACAAGATATTCAGAGGATGAATGAAGCTTTAGAAGGGTCTGGAGTTAGACGGATCCCGACACCTATTTTATGGCCCAAGACACACATGTCACCAAACCACACCTCTACTCGTTTTCTATTGGCTATGATGAGATAATTGAGTAAAATTATGGAGTGAGATGGAGCATCAGTTCTGTGAATTTAGGGTGTTGTCTTGCCTTATCGCTTTAGGCTATGTATGGAAACACAACACATCCTTACGCGTTTTACATATACATATAGGAGTAACCAAGTTCATTGCTATGCGTTGCCGCTCTATCTATTAGAGCTAAATATAGCCTAGAAACACTTCTCTAAAAATGTATTCTACTTTTTTTGAAAATAGGGACTTTGATATCTTACGACGAAACAGATATGATCTGTTATAATGCAATAATATATCTTACACAATATAACGATGGCGAATACTTACTGCTGCTTGCTATTTGACAATAACCCAAGTATGACAATTGATCTGTTCTTATGAAAATAGATGATACTTTGCACCAATTTCTACTTTCTTAAAATGGTGCACAATTAAGAAGATAGAAAAGTGACCGTTTTATAATTGATTGAGTTGCTAACAGAGGAGTGGTGACTTGATATTAACAGATGGGGGAAAAAACAGAATGAAGACCAACATTCGCTAGGTTCTCAACGAATATAATGATTTCTAGAATGAAAGTGGCTGGTATCGTGATACTGAGGAAATGAAATGTTATGTAACTGTCTTTATGAATGTGTTATGTATGTGGCAGCTGCCATCTCCTACACTTGCCTGCCTATGTGATGATGAGGAATACTCTGCTTGGGAACAGTATAGCCACAGTGGAGAGACATATGGTTATACATTTTATTGGGATGCTTTCATGAAATAAATGTAAAACGCATATATTCGCCTTTCACTCATAGACCTTCTGAGATCGTGTGTGGGCCTACTGTATGTGCTTAAAGATAACACTACAGATGTAGGATCTTTATTAGATCACCCTGTTGCCGGATAATTTTGCCAAACTTGTAGTGCATTTGAGGTTTAAAAAAGCTTCTGAATTTTAGAATTTCAGACTTGATTTTCCTTTACGAAAAATGTATCAACCTCTAAAAAAATGTCCATGAATTATAATCCACATAATAATTCATATTTCCTGTTTGATGCGGGATAATGTTTCCTGCTGTAGCAAACTGGTTCAAAATAAGATCCTACATCTGTACGTGTTGTCATTCTTATCTTCTAAAACCCTACGTATGTCACAGCTGGAGAGGCCAGGGCCAGCTGCTGCAGGGGCCTGCATGGAACAGGTTGCTGTGGATCACGTCATGTAGGCTACCGTAATCATATAACTCATGTATGGATCTGGTATAAGAAACTTGAATATTTCCCCTTATGGACAATTAAAAATTGTGGCAAATATGTCAAACGTATTTAAAAAATGAATATGGGGCAGTTTCCTTCACCAAACCGAATAGCTTTTGCTATATGTAGCCTACGCGTAAGTGGATGTCAATTGTATCAAACAAAACGAAAAACAATTTTAGCAGGGGATTAAACATTTCTGGAATTATGGGTGTTTTGCATGACGGATATCAATATGACAAAAACTACAGTGAAATAATGCCAATTTAAAGTAAAAACTTTGACAAATGCATATTAACTGTTAATGGCTCAAAAGACAACAATGCATTTATTTTGACAGTACATTTTTTTTTGGGCGCATTCCATCCATGGTGCATTGATATGCGTTTTATAGCCCACTGTTTCTTCTCAGTAAAGAAATACATATAGGTGCATCACTTCGTAGTTTTGTTTTTGTATGTTTTATGTATTAATAATCAAATTAATGTTTGTCACGTGTTTTATGGCCAGCAACAGCCTGCACAACTCTGTAGAATGTTGACATCCATTCGCTAATTTGTTCATGATGTCAAATGTATTATGCAATCACGGTTGGGGAGTAATCCGTTACATGTAAGGGAATATAAACAATTTGTAAATGTAATCCGTAACGTTACCAGAATGGAAGACCCAGAGTCACCTCTGCTGCAGAGGATAAATTCATCAGAGTTAACAGCCTCCGAAATTACAGCCCAAATAAATGCGTCACAGAGTTCAAGTAGCAGACACATCTCAACATCAACTGTTCAGAGGAGACGGACTGAATAAGGCCTTCGTGGTCAAATTGCTGCAAAGAAACCACTACTAAAGGACACCAATAATAAGAAGAGACTTGCTTAGGCCAAGAAGCATGAGCAATGGACATTAGACCGGTGGAAATTTGTCCTTTGGTCTGATGAGTCCAAATTTGAGATTTTTGGTTCCAACTGCCACACGTGTGGGTGAACGGGTGATCTCTGCATGTGTATTTCCCACCTTAAAGCATGGAGGAGGAGGTGTTATGGTGTGGGTGTGATTTGCTGGTGTGCTTTGCTGGTGACGCTGTCTGTGATTTATTTAGAATTCAAGGCACACATAACCAGCATGGCTACCAAGCATTCTGCAGTGAAACGCCATCCCAACTGGTTTGGGCTTAGTGGGACTATCATTTGTTTTTCAACAGGACAATGACCCAACACACCTCCAGGCTGTGTAAGGGCTATTTGACCAAGACGGAGAATGATGAGAGTGCTGCATCAGATGACCTCAGCCCAATTGAGATGGTTTGGGATGAGTTGGACCGCAGAGTGAAGGAAAAGTAGCCAACAAGTCAAGACTGTTGGAAAAGCATTCCAGGTTAAGCTGGTTGAGAGAATTCCAAGAGTGTGCAAAGCTGTCATCAAGGCAAGGGGTGGCTAATTGAAGAATTTCAAATGTAAAATATATTTTAGTTTGTTTAACACTTTTTTGGTTACTACTGTCACGTTCTGACCTTAGTTCCTTTGTTTTGTCTTTGTTTTAGTATGGTCAGGGCTTGAGTTGGGTGTGTTGTCTATGTTAGTTTTTCTATGATTTTCTATTTCTGTTTTTGGCCTGGTATGGTTCTCAATCAGAGGCAGCTGTCAATCGTTGTCCCTGATTGAGAACCATATTTAGGTAGCCTGTTTTCAATTGTGTTTTGTGGGTGGTTATTTTCAGTCTTTGTGTGTCTGCACCAGACAGAACTGTTTCGGATGTTTGTTTGTTATTCAGTGTTCAATTTTTTTCATTAAATAAGATGAACACTAACCACGCTGCGTTTTGGTCCTCTCCTTCTTCCACCGACGACGGCCGTTACAGAACCACCCACCACAAAAGGACCAAGCAGCGTGGTAACGGGCAGCAGCAGCAGCGATCGCAGGACTCCTGGACATGGGAGCGAGATCTGGACTATATCACAACTTGGGACGAGATAGACAGGTGGTCGGTCGACTCATGGAGAGTGCCGGAGCCCGCCTGCGATTCTCTGGAGCAGTGTGAGGAGGGAGACCGGCGAATGGAGTTGGCACGATGATGTAGGAAGCCCGAGAGGCAGCCCCAAAAATGTATTGGGCGGGGGCACTATCCTAAGTTGATAACTACATGATAAGGCTACAGCTGTAAGGCACTAGCTTCGGACAGTCTACTGGTAGTGCCTACTGGTAAGGCACTAGCTTCGGACAGTCTACTGGTATTTTGCTCAGACCCTTAAGTGGTTTTAGTATAAATCCTCATTAAATGTTATGTTGTGCATGTGCGTTTATGCTTGCAGAAACGCACATGCCAAGGGCAAGAAAACCAATTATCCTGGTAGGCTGCAAACTGGGCAGAGTGAGTCTGACGTCATAAGATAATTTCCATGTCAATGACTGTGTGTCAGTAAAAATCAGTGCCCACCTCAAGCCATATGCCAAGGGGACTTGTAGTGGTTTTACTACAAATCAATGTGTCTTACACCATCTAGTTCAGTCCCCCTCAAAGCGGAAAATGTATCATTGGAAGCAGAGTCCACTCTGAACGTTGATGCTTTTTTTCCTGAGATGGCCGCAGTGCTTGTGGAAGTGTCTGAAGGACAAGAGAATTTCATCTTAGCTACAGTACCACATGACCCCAAGGGGGAGGGAAGTTGCTCACTCACAGAGACTGCTTGCTGGAAATCATGAAAATAATAGTCTATCAGGTGTGCTGATTGTTTGTGCTGAGATATCGTAATATCTGCTTGAGTCAGATTCTGCACCAAGAGTTATCAAAACGTCTTTTCCCCAAGGGGTCCTGTTGACAGATAATCCTTGTGGATGACTGTGTTGCAGCCAGCGTTAGGAGAAGACAGTGTGGTCAGTGGAGATGACATGGTTACATGTGACCACAATTGGCTGTTTTTCAAATCCATCAGTGGGACCAAACGATCCATCAAGTCTGCTCCGAGTAGCAGTGGTTCAGTGTTGAGGCTGGTAACCATACACAGGGTGAACAAGCGATACACCTTGGAAGTGTAGTTTCAGCATGAGTCGCATTGTGAGAGGCGAGGTAGTCTGAGTGAAACCTCTGAGTCTAGTGTCTCATAGCTCAATTTTTAACCAACAGCCATTTTGAGATCATTGAACAATGTTTGAGGGATGAGCGATATTGTCGAGCATGAATCAAATAGCGCATCACGGGTTAAGCAGTCCTCCAGGACTGTTTCCAGGTAGCGACTTTCAGAGTTTCGTTTAGGTGGTCATATTCCCCACAAAGTGGTGTGATTGTTCGTAACTGCGTGACATTTGTGTTCATTGTGAAAACAGATCGACTTATTGGCGCTTGAGTGGAATTGGCTATTGCGATGTTGTTTACCTCATGGGTTATGACATTTTTTATCTGTGCTAATCACCAAAGTTGGTTTGTTCATTATTTGATCGGATGGGCACCCGCTAGGGTTTTGAGTGAAAGTGGGGGTTATTTGGCTGTTTATGTCATCACTAAAGGTGTTAATTTTGGCGGATCTGTTCTCTGCCAATTCCACGCCTAGTCATGGCGACTTATCTTTTTCCTCTTACTCTATTTTTAACGCTTCTGTACTTACCTTAGAAGATCTTCTAGAGAGTATCGGTTTATGTTTTTAGTGTCATTGAACGATTTGTTACCCTTGTGCCCTGGCACTTTGTGTGGGTTGAGTTCAGGAACGCAGCGATCAGGTTGATTGTACCAGTAGTCGTTTTGCTAGTGACGTTTTTGATAGTTACTTTGACCGCGGGGGTTGTTGGTGTCGTGGTTTCGTGGTAGATACCGTTTTTGTGTGTCATCTCTCACCGCTCCTATTCCTGATGACGCACCATCTAACTGGAGTGAGTGCTCCTGTTCAATATTGAAAACCAAGATGTTAGGGCTCTTAGCGCTGCTCGTTTTTGATGCCTCAAAAGCTGTGCTCGCAAGCTTTCTGAGTTCTGAGATTGGCAAACCAACGTGGGCTGTAGGAGCCAAAGTAGTTAATGAAGTTGGAATACATGTTTGACAGAAACATTTGTTTGAATGGTAATAGCTCTTCCATTCCTGTTTCAGTGAGTAGGCCAAAGGAAGCTAAACGAAGCCTATGAGAGTGTGCTTGAGGGTGTTCATTCCGTGCTTGTTTGACGGTGTTAGCCAGCGAGCTGTCGTGTTTGCGAATCGCAGAACCACTGAATTCTATTTTCAAAGCCTTGGCAAGTTTCGCATAGTCGTTTTGCACGTTTTGCTGTTGTAGACGGATTAACCTTGTCATGTGTCTATTCCACGTTCGCTTCAACAGATAAAGCCTGTCAGTACCCGTAGTGTTCAGGTAGCCATCCAAGGCGTCCTCTATGTCTGCTAAGAACATCAGAGTGTTGTTTGGCTGTTGCAATTTCTGCAGTTTTTTTCGCTTATGGCTTTGTGATCTAACGTTCTCAGCCCTTCGGCATAGTTTGGGTTTTCATCGCTACTGAGGTCAGCGATCAATCTTTCCATGGGTGAGGGTTCACTTATTAACGGGGGAATGGGGGGCACACCATCATTATTATTATTATGTAAAGTTTGGGATTCTTCACCACAAGGGGTCACTGACCCTGAAAATGGAAATTCCAGCCAAGGCGGGACTTCGGTCGCCCCAAATCATGGGATTTACGCTGTAAACAAATAAAATGGCTTCTCTCTGTTTGTTAGCTTACCTTCTAATACAAGCTAGCCGTCCTTGTGCAAGAATGTTCAGTTCAAGCACAAAAAGGTCCCCTTCAATTCGGGAATGGGGGTTTACTAATGATGTCTCACGTTCAACCCAATCGGTGTTTCTTGCTAGCAATGTTACCGGAACACATAAAGAAATACTTGTCGTGTCTACTCATGCTCCTTACGCACGAGAGACAGCGAGATAATACTTTCTTGGGACAATCTAATATATGCTTTCAAATTTCCTTAATCGGCCGGCCTTTTGTCCTAGCTCTGGAAATGAATAATTCACCCTACACACTCTGACCCCTGTCAGGTATACAACACTGGAGACAATCTCTCCCTTGGGCGCCATTATGTTGTGACTTGACTTGAACACTAATCTGAAGACTGTTATAGTTCCTAATGATTTAATTGTTACATGATTCATTTAATTGGGTAACAATTAAACATAGTTAGTTTATCAGATGCATTAAAGTCTTCAGATTAATGTTAAAGTCAAGTCATGACATTCAAATGTCTCACTGGTGTTATCACTGGTGTTATCACTGGTGTTATCACTGGTGCTATCACTGGTGCTATCACTGGTGCTATCACTGGTGCTATCACTGGTGCTATCACTGGTGCTATCACTGGTGCTACTGCTCCTCACTTTTGTTACTGCTGCTGCTGATAAAAACCAGTGATTGTCTCTAACACCATTGCACTTTTTGTCTACGTAAGTTATTATCACAGTTCCTACAGATATGCTAGAAAAAAGCATTGAGTTTTATTACAGTATCATAACCAAATGCTACGGTGTTCATTTTGTCAGGTATGGCCCACTTAAGTTCAGCAGAGAAGCAGAAGCTATACAATGCAGGGAAACTTCAAAAATACCCCTTTTGTATTTCAATTGAGTGTCAATAGGGGAATTGTAACATATTCCATGACATTTTCTGTTTTAAGATGTAATAAATGGTTGAAGGTGCTTTGAATAATCATGTGACAAGTCATTGGTTACATTATGTGCAGTGGATACAGTGCCTTGCAAAAGTATTCGGCCCCCTTGAACTTTGCGACCTTTTGCCACATTTCAGGCTTCAAACATAAAGATATAAAACTGTATTTTTTGTGAAGAATCAACAACAAGTGGGACACAATCATAAAGTGGAACGACATTTATTGGATATTTCAATTTTTTTTAACAAATCAAAAACTGAAAAATTGGGCGTGCAAAATTATTCAGCCCCTTTACTTTCAGTGCAGCAAACTCTCTCCAGAAGTTCAGTGAGGATCTCTGAATGATCCAATGTTGACCTAAATGACTAATGATGATAAATACAATCCACCTGTGTGTAATCAAGTCTCTGTATAAATGCACCTGCACTGTGATAGTCTCAGAGGTCCGTTAAAAGCGCAGAGAGCATCATGAAGAACAAGGAACACACCAGGCAGGTCCGAGATACTGTTGTGAAGAAGTTTAAAGCCGGATTTGTATACAAAAATATTTCCCAAGCTTTAAACATCCCAAGGAGCACTGTGCAAGTTATAATATTGGAATGGAAGGAGTATCAGACCACTGCAAATCTACCAAGACCTGGCCGTCCCTCTAAACTTTCAGCTCATACAAGGAGAAGACTGATCCGAGATGCAGCCAAGAGGCCCATGATCACTCTGGATGAACTGCAGCGATCTACAGCTGAGGTGGGAGACTCTGTCCATAGGACAACAATCAGTCGTATATTGCACAAATCTGGCCTTTATGGAAGAGTGGCAAGAAGAAAGCCATTTCTTAAAGATATCCATAAAAAGTGTTGTTTAAAGTTTGCCACAAGCCACCTGGGAGACACACCAAACATGTGGAAGAAGGTGCTCTGGTCAGATGAAACCAAAATTGAACTTTTTGGCAACAATGCAAAACGTTATGTTTGGCGTAAAAGCAACACAGCTCATCACCCTGAACACACCATCCCCACTGTCAAACAAGGTGGTGGCAGCATCATGGTTTGGGCCTGCTTTTCTTCAGCAGGGACAGGGAAGATGGTTCAAATTGATGGGAAGATGGATGGAGCCAAATACAGGACCATTCTGGAAGAAAACCTGATGGAGTCTGCAAAAGACTTGAGACTGGTACGGAGATTTGTCTTCCAACAAGACAATGATCCAAAGCATAAAGCAAAATCTACAATGGAATGGTTCAAAAATAAACATATCCAGATGTTAGAATGGCCAAGTCAAAGTCCAGACCTGAATCCAATCGAGAATCTGTGGAAAGAACTGAAAACTGCTGTTCACAAATGCTCTCCATCCAACCTCACTGAGCTCGAGCTGTTTGCAAGGAGGAATGGGAAAAAATTTCAGTCTCTCGATGTCCAAAACTGATAGAGGCATACCCCAAGCGACTTACAGCTGTAATCAGAGCAAAAGGTGGCGCTACAAAGTATTAACTTAAGGGGGCTGAATAATTTTGCATGCCCAATTTTTCAGTTTTTGATTTGTTAAAAAAGTTTGAAATATCCAATAAATGTCGTTCCACTTCATGATTGTGTCCCACTTGTTGTTGATTCTTCACAAAAAAAATACAGTTTTATATCTTTATGTTTGAAATGTGGCAAAAGGTCGCAAAGTTCAAGGGGGCCGAATACTTTCGCAAGGCACTGTATATGGTATTTTTACCAACCTAATTATAAGATTATTCAAAAGTAAACATAATAAGGACTAGAATTACTACATTTCGATGTAAGGGTCAACTTTAAGCACGAAGGCGTGCAGCTCGCTCAGGGTCAGAAGACCACCGGCCAGGTCATCGATCTTGCTCACGGCCTCGTACAAGCCACCCATGATGGTACTGCCTTGCTTCTTAGCCGGAGCGCCGTTGGGGCTCAGGTCCTTCCAGTGGGCGAAGGAAGACTTGGTCTGGGGGTACACCACGATCAACCTGCATGGAGGGAGGAGAGAAAGAATTGGTTAGGGTAAGTGGTAATTGCTCTGTCGAACATATCAATACAATTTTGTTTCTGATAAAGGATGCATTGAATTATCAATTATGCAGTCAGTTTCAGGAACTTGTTTGTATTATAAAAAATTAATATAGGCCTGTTAGATCATATTCTATTAGAGTTGTTTAATACAATAATGTCTAATACAATTTCCATAAATCGAAAGAGTTTAGATAGGCTACAACGGGGAGGAGTCTAACTGATGACGAAGTATCCCCATCTTTACCTGGCGAGAGCCTCGGCGCCGATCTCGTCCGACCTGCTGGAGACTTTCGCAAAGAAGTCCTTGACGATTACTTTTTCCTTAGCTGACTGGCTCATTTTGGCAAGAGGTTCTGCTGTACCACACAAGATATTCAGAGGATGAATTAAGCTTTAGAAGGGTCTGGAGTTAGACGGATCCCGAAACTTACTTTATGGCCCAAGACGCTGCAGGTCTGAAGTTTGCAAAAGTGCTCCTGAGTGTTCCACATCTCTACTGGCAAAATATTCTTTGGACAGTTGAAACTACAGTTGAGTTGTTTGGAAGGAACATACAACACTATGTGTGGAGAAAAAAGGCACAGCACAGCAACATACCAACTGTAAAGTATGGTGGAGGGAGCATCATGGTTTGGGGCTGCTTTGCTAACTCAGGGCCTGGACAGCTTGCTATCATCGACAGAAAAATGTATTCCCAAGTTCATCAAGACATTTTGCAGGAGAATGTTAGGCTATTTGTCCGCCAATTGAAGCTCAACAGAAGTTGGGTGATGCAACAGGACAACGACCCAAAACACAGAAGTAAATCAACAACTGAATGGCTTCAACAGAAGAAAATAGACCTTCTGGAGTTTCCCGGTCCTAACCTCAACCCGATTGAGATGCTGTGGCATGAACTCGAGAGCAGTTCACACCAGACATCCCAAGAATATTGCTGAACTGAAACAGTTTTGTAAAGAGGAATGGTCCAAAATTCCTCCTGGCACTTTTGCAAGTCTGATCCGCAACTACAGAAAACGTTTCGTTGTGGTTATTGCTGCCAAAGGAGGGTCAGCCAGTTATTAAATCCAAGGGTTCACATACTTTTCCCACCCTGCACTGTGAATGTTTACACGGTGTGTTCAATAAAGACATGAAAACGTATAATTGTTTGTGTGTTATTAGTTTAAGCAGACTGTGTTTGTCTATTATTGTGACTAAGATGAAGATCAGATCAAATTTTATGACCAATTTATGCAGAAATCCAGGTATTTCCAAAGGGTTCACATACTTTTTCTTGCACTGTATATTTTGCACACAAACCCGCTTTGAGCAAGAAATCGTTTATGTTTTTACGTGAAATGCCTGGGTTCACCTGGGATCACTTGATGAACGGGCCAGCCTTGGAAATTGGGTTGGGCCTTTTCGCGGCATGCTTGTAAGGCTCTGAATGTCCGAAAAGGTTTCCACAACACTTCTACTGTTGTCCTTCGTAGTTGTCTGGTAAGTTGTCTGGTATCCGGTGACTTGTCTTGTAGTCCTGAACAGAACTACAGAGTTGATTTTCCTTCCATTCACTCTTGAAGATGCTTATTTGAAGATGGTCTAGCCAGCCGTATCGATGTTTTCCCAGTGGGGTGATGAGGGTAGCATAATACGCTAGTTTGAACAGAGCAACAGGATGGTCTTACTTAAATTCGCTTTCAAAGATAACTTAATTAAGACAGCTAATCAGCTGTACCAGTGATTGTCCAGGAGGTGATTTTATCGTCTCCACCTTGGGTTGACATTCAAAGTTTAAACCATTTTAAACATGTAGCTGCCGCATCACGTTTTTTCTGGTTCAATTTGTTAATGTCTTCTCCCATAATGTATACCTTTTGCTCGAAATGGGCGGTTCCAGCCGGAAGACACGCTCTCTAACCTCACGTGTGTGGGGGTAATTACTCACTGTGCAAAGTTATGGAAAACAATTGTCTGTTATAGCTTCTCAAGTCACATCCCTCTCTTAACAAAAACACTTTAATAATTTTTCATATTACAGTACATGCACAAGCCTTTGTATGGAAACTTCAGCTATGTAGTGTGTGTACTTTACAGTATTTCCTTTAATGTTTTTAATGACATCACAAAATAACAAACAAAATGACATTAGTGTTATATAGACCGCCTCTGACCATTCCCCACATTTTACTTTAGAAATATTGTTCCAGTATTCGCTTTTGAACGTGTTAGAGTTTCAGCGGGGAAAAGTCTGTTGAGACAAAGCACATTCCTTTGGTGAATTTGGAGAGCACAGGCCTGGATCTTCTCTCTTGATTTACATCAGGATGTGAGTTGTTAATCCCCATTAGTTATTTCCTTCACCCTCTATGGGTGAGAGGGGGTCTGATTGAAGTTATTCATTGCAAACCTGATCTGACATATTTGGATTCACATGGACAGTCATGGATCTAGGCAGTAACTTAGGCAGACGTTAATTAATAATGCACAACACTCATGCAATACATCAGTACATTTCTTTCCCAAATGAGCGGCTTTGTGGCACTAATTGGTGGTTGTATTGGGAACTTGTTTGTGGCAGAATAAAAATACAAACAAAAAGATCTACAAAATATAGTTACCACACCTTAATCATCTAATTGGACTCTATTCTATATACGTCCATGGTCTTGGCTAAATGACTGTTTTGTCTGTGATATCTAAGGTGATCCTACTTAGTGGTGTGTTGCTTAGGGCACTATCCTAAGTTGATAACTACATGATAAGGCTACAGCTGTAAGGCACTAGCTTCGGACAGTCTACAGGGATGATATATGGACCTCTGGGAAGAAGCTGGGGATTAATGTAGCTGTAGAGTCAAAGTAGCTTCAGGGTCGATTTACAACTTTACCAAGACTGGTATTTTGCTCAGACCCTTAAGTGGTTTTAGTATAAATCCTCATTAAATGTTATGTTGTGCATGTGCGTTTATGCTTGCAGAAACGCACATGCCAAGGGCAAGAAAACCAATTATCCTGGTAGGCTGCAAACTGGGCCGAGTGAGTCTGACGTCATAAGATAATTTCCATGTCAATGACTGTGTGTCAGTAAAAATCAGTGCCCACCTCAAGCCATATGCCAAGGGGACTTGTAGTGGTTTTACTACAAATCAATGTGTCTTACACCATCTAGTTCAGTCCCCCTCAAAGCGGAAAATGTATCATTGGAAGCAGAGTCCACTCTGAACGTTGATGCTTTTTTTCCTGAGATGGCCGCAGTGCTTGTGGAAGTGTCTGAAGGACAAGAGAATTTCATCTTAGCTACAGTACCACATGACCCCAAGGGGGAGGGAAGTTGCTCACTCACAGAGACTGCTTGCTGGAAATCATGAAAATAATAGTCTATCAGGTGTGCTGATTGTTTGTGCTGAGATATCGTAATATCTGCTTGAGTCAGATTCTGCACCAAGAGTTATCAAAACGTCTTTTCCCCAAGGGGTCCTGTTGACAGATAATCCTTGTGGATGACTGTGTTGCAGCCAGCGTTAGGAGAAGACAGTGTGGTCAGTGGAGATGACATGGTTACATGTGACCACAATTGGCTGTTTTTCAAATCCATCAGTGGGACCAAACGATCCATCAAGTCTGCTCCGAGTAGCAGTGGTTCAGTGTTGAGGCTGGTAACCATACACAGGGTGAACAAGCGATACATCTTGGAAGTGTAGTTTCAGCATGAGTCGCATTGTGAGAGGCGAGGTAGTCTGAGTGAAACCTCTGAGTCTAGTGTCTCATAGCTCAATTTTTAACCAACAGCCATTTTGAGATCATTGAACAATGTTTGAGGGATGAGCGATATTGTCGAGCATGAATCAAATAGCGCATCACGGGTTAAGCAGTCCTCCAGGACTGTTTCCAGGTAGCGACTTTCAGAGTTTCGTTTAGGTGGTCATATTCCCCACAAAGTGGTGTGATTGTTCGTAACTGCGTGACATTTGTGTTCATTGTGAAAACAGATCGACTTATTGGCGCTTGAGTGGAATTGGCTATTGCGATGTTGTTTACCTCATGGGTTATGACATTTTTTATCTGTGCTAATCACCAAAGTTGGTTTGTTCATTATTTGATCGGATGGGCACCCGCTAGGGTTTTGAGTGAAAGTGGGGGTTATTTGGCTGTTTATGTCATCACTAAAGGTGTTAATTTTGGCGGATCTGTTCTCTGCCAATTCCACGCCTAGTCATGGCGACTTATCTTTTTCCTCTTACTCTATTTTTAACGCTTCTGTACTTACCTTAGAAGATCTTCTAGAGAGTATCGGTTTATGTTTTTAGTGTCATTGAACGATTTGTTACCCTTGTGCCCTGGCACTTTGTGTGGGTTGAGTTCAGGAACGCAGCGATCAGGTTGATTGTACCAGTAGTCGTTTTGCTAGTGACGTTTTTGATAGTTACTTTGACCGCGGGGGTTGTTGGTGTCGTGGTTTCGTGGTAGATACCGTTTTTGTGTGTCATCTCTCACCGCTCCTATTCCTGATGACGCACCATCTAACTGGAGTGAGTGCTCCTGTTCAATATTGAAAACCAAGATGTTAGGGCTCTTAGCGCTGCTCGTTTTTGATGCCTCAAAAGCTGTGCTCGCAAGCTTTCTGAGTTCTGAGATTGGCAAACCAACGTGGGCTGTAGGAGCCAAAGTAGTTAATGAAGTTGGAATACATGTTTGACAGAAACATTTGTTTGAATGGTAATAGCTCTTCCATTCCTGTTTCAGTGAGTAGGCCAAAGGAAGCTAAACGAAGCCTATGAGAGTGTGCTTGAGGGTGTTCATTCCGTGCTTGTTTGACGGTGTTAGCCAGCGAGCTGTCGTGTTTGCGAATCGCAGAACCACTGAATTCTATTTTCAAAGCCTTGGCAAGTTTCGCATAGTCGTTTTGCACGTTTTGCTGTTGTAGACGGATTAACCTTGTCATGTGTCTATTCCACGTTCGCTTCAACAGATAAAGCCTGTCAGTACCCGTAGTGTTCAGGTAGCCATCCAAGGCGTCCTCTATGTCTGCTAAGAACATCAGAGTGTTGTTTGGCTGTTGCAATTTCTGCAGTTTTTTTCGCTTATGGCTTTGTGATCTAACGTTCTCAGCCCTTCGGCATAGTTTGGGTTTTCATCGCTACTGAGGTCAGCGATCAATCTTTCCATGGGTGAGGGTTCACTTATTAACGGGGGAATGGGGGGCACACCATCATTATTATTATTATGTAAAGTTTGGGATTCTTCACCACAAGGGGTCACTGACCCTGAAAATGGAAATTCCAGCCAAGGCGGGACTTCGGTCGCCCCAAATCATGGGATTTACGCTGTAAACAAATAAAATGGCTTCTCTCTGTTTGTTAGCTTACCTTCTAATACAAGCTAGCCGTCCTTGTGCAAGAATGTTCAGTTCAAGCACAAAAAGGTCCCCTTCAATTCGGGAATGGGGGTTTACTAATGATGTCTCACGTTCAACCCAATCGGTGTTTCTTGCTAGCAATGTTACCGGAACACATAAAGAAATACTTGTCGTGTCTACTCATGCTCCTTACGCACGAGAGACAGCGAGATAATACTTTCTTGGGACAATCTAATATATGCTTTCAAATTTCCTTAATCGGCCGGCCTTTTGTCCTAGCTCTGGAAATGAATAATTCACCCTACACACTCTGACCCCTGTCAGGTATACAACACTGGAGACAATCTCTCCCTTGGGCGCCATTATGTTGTGACTTGACTTGAACACTAATCTGAAGACTGTTATAGTTCCTAATGATTTAATTGTTACATGATTCATTTAATTGGGTAACAATTAAACATAGTTAGTTTATCAGATGCATTAAAGTCTTCAGATTAATGTTAAAGTCAAGTCATGACATTCAAATGTCTCACTGGTGTTATCACTGGTGTTATCACTGGTGTTATCACTGGTGCTATCACTGGTGCTATCACTGGTGCTATCACTGGTGCTATCACTGGTGCTACTGCTCCTCACTTTTGTTACTGCTGCTGCTGATAAAAACCAGTGATTGTCACTAACACCATTGCACTTTTTGTCTACGTAAGTTATTATCACAGTTCCTACAGATATGCTAGAAAAAAGCATTGAGTTTTATTACAGTATCATAACCAAATGCTACGGTGTTCATTTTGTCAGGTATGGCCCACTTAAGTTCAGCAGAGAAGCAGAAGCTATACAATGCAGGGAAACTTCAAAAATACCCCTTTTGTATTTCAATTGAGTGTCAATAGGGGAATTGTAACATATTCCATGACATTTTCTGTTTTAAGATGTAATAAATGGTTGAAGGTGCTTTGAATAATCATGTGACAAGTCATTGGTTACATTATGTGCAGTGGATACAGTGCCTTGCAAAAGTATTCGGCCCCCTTGAACTTTGCGACCTTTTGCCACATTTCAGGCTTCAAACATAAAGATATAAAACTGTATTTTTTGTGAAGAATCAACAACAAGTGGGACACAATCATAAAGTGGAACGACATTTATTGGATATTTCAATTTTTTTTAACAAATCAAAAACTGAAAAATTGGGCGTGCAAAATTATTCAGCCCCTTTACTTTCAGTGCAGCAAACTCTCTCCAGAAGTTCAGTGAGGATCTCTGAATGATCCAATGTTGACCTAAATGACTAATGATGATAAATACAATCCACCTGTGTGTAATCAAGTCTCTGTATGAATGCACCTGCACTGTGATAGTCTCAGAGGTCCGTTAAAAGCGCAGAGAGCATCATGAAGAACAAGGAACACACCAGGCAGGTCCGAGATACTGTTGTGAAGAAGTTTAAAGCCGGATTTGTATACAAAAATATTTCCCAACCTTTAAACATCCCAAGGAGCACTGTGCAAGTTATAATATTGAAATGGAAGGAGTATCAGACCACTGCAAATCTACCAAGACCTGGCCGTCCCTCTAAACTTTCAGCTCATACAAGGAGAAGACTGATCCGAGATGCAGCCAAGAGGCCCATGATCACTCTGGATGAACTGCAGCGATCTACAGCTGAGGTGGGAGACTCTGTCCATAGGACAACAATCAGTCGTATATTGCACAAATCTGGCCTTTATGGAAGAGTGGCAAGAAGAAAGCCATTTCTTAAAGATATCCATAAAAAGTGTTGTTTAAAGTTTGCCACAAGCCACCTGGGAGACACACCAAACATGTGGAAGAAGGTGCTCTGGTCAGATGAAACCAAAATTGAACTTTTTGGCAACAATGCAAAACGTTATGTTTGGCGTAAAAGCAACACAGCTCATCACCCTGAACACACCATCCCCACTGTCAAACAAGGTGGTGGCAGCATCATGGTTTGGGCCTGCTTTTCTTCAGCAGGGACAGGGAAGATGGTTCAAATTGATGGGAAGATGGATGGAGCCAAATACAGGACCATTCTGGAAGAAAACCTGATGGAGTCTGCAAAAGACTTGAGACTGGTACGGAGATTTGTCTTCCAACAAGACAATGATCCAAAGCATAAAGCAAAATCTACAATGGAATGGTTCAAAAATAAACATATCCAGATGTTAGAATGGCCAAGTCAAAGTCCAGACCTGAATCCAATCGAGAATCTGTGGAAAGAACTGAAAACTGCTGTTCACAAATGCTCTCCATCCAACCTCACTGAGCTCGAGCTGTTTGCAAGGAGGAATGGGAAAAAATGTCAGTCTCTCGATGTCCAAAACTGATAGAGGCATACCCCAAGCGACTTACAGCTGTAATCAGAGCAAAAGGTGGCGCTACAAAGTATTAACTTAAGGGGGCTGAATAATTTTGCATGCCCAATTTTTCAGTTTTTGATTTGTTAAAAAAGTTTGAAATATCCAATAAATGTCGTTCCACTTCATGATTGTGTCCCACTTGTTGTTGATTCTTCACAAAAAAAATACAGTTTTATATCTTTATGTTTGAAATGTGGCAAAAGGTCGCAAAGTTCAAGGGGGCCGAATACTTTCGCAAGGCACTGTATATGGTATTTTTACCAACCTAATTATAAGATTATTCAAAAGTAAACATAATAAGGACTAGAATTACTACATTTCGATGTAAGGGTCAACTTTAAGCACGAAGGCGTGCAGCTCGCTCAGGGTCAGAAGACCACCGGCCAGGTCATCGATCTTGCTCACGGCCTCGTACAAGCCACCCATGATGGTACTGCCTTGCTTCTTAGCCGGAGCGCCGTTGGGGCTCAGGTCCTTCCAGTGGGCGAAGGAAGACTTGGTCTGGGGGTACACCACGATCAACCTGCATGGAGGGAGGAGAGAAAGAATTGGTTAGGGTAAGTGGTAATTGCTCTGTCGAACATATCAATACAATTTTGTTTCTGATAAAGGATGCATTGAATTATCAATTATGCAGTCAGTTTCAGGAACTTGTTTGTATTATAAAAAATTAATATAGGCCTGTTAGATCATATTCTATTAGAGTTGTTTAATACAATAATGTCTAATACAATTTCCATAAATCGAAAGAGTTTAGATAGGCTACAACGGGGAGGAGTCTAACTGATGACGAAGTATCCCCATCTTTACCTGGCGAGAGCCTCGGCGCCGATCTCGTCCGACCTGCTGGAGACTTTCGCAAAGAAGTCCTTGACGATTACTTTTTCCTTAGCTGACTGGCTCATTTTGGCAAGAGGTTCTGCTGTACCACACAAGATATTCAGAGGATGAATTAAGCTTTAGAAGGGTCTGGAGTTAGACGGATCCCGAAACTTACTTTATGGCCCAAGACGCTGCAGGTCTGAAGTTTGCAAAAGTGCTCCTGAGTGTTCCACATCTCTACTGGCAAAATATTCTTTGGACAGTTGAAACTACAGTTGAGTTGTTTGGAAGGAACATACAACACTATGTGTGGAGAAAAAAGGCACAGCACAGCAACATACCAACTGTAAAGTATGGTGGAGGGAGCATCATGGTTTGGGGCTGCTTTGCTAACTCAGGGCCTGGACAGCTTGCTATCATCGACAGAAAAATGTATTCCCAAGTTCATCAAGACATTTTGCAGGAGAATGTTAGGCTATTTGTCCGCCAATTGAAGCTCAACAGAAGTTGGGTGATGCAACAGGACAACGACCCAAAACACAGAAGTAAATCAACAACTGAATGGCTTCAACAGAAGAAAATAGACCTTCTGGAGTTTCCCGGTCCTAACCTCAACCCGATTGAGATGCTGTGGCATGAACTCGAGAGCAGTTCACACCAGACATCCCAAGAATATTGCTGAACTGAAACAGTTTTGTAAAGAGGAATGGTCCAAAATTCCTCCTGGCACTTTTGCAAGTCTGATCCGCAACTACAGAAAACGTTTCGTTGTGGTTATTGCTGCCAAAGGAGGGTCAGCCAGTTATTAAATCCAAGGGTTCACATACTTTTCCCACCCTGCACTGTGAATGTTTACACGGTGTGTTCAATAAAGACATGAAAACGTATAATTGTTTGTGTGTTATTAGTTTAAGCAGACTGTGTTTGTCTATTATTGTGACTAAGATGAAGATCAGATCAAATTTTATGACCAATTTATGCAGAAATCCAGGTATTTCCAAAGGGTTCACATACTTTTTCTTGCACTGTATATTTTGCACACAAACCCGCTTTGAGCAAGAAATCGTTTATGTTTTTACGTGAAATGCCTGGGTTCACCTGGGATCACTTGATGAACGGGCCAGCCTTGGAAATTGGGTTGGGCCTTTTCGCGGCATGCTTGTAAGGCTCTGAATGTCCGAAAAGGTTTCCACAACACTTCTACTGTTGTCCTTCGTAGTTGTCTGGTAAGTTGTCTGGTATCCGGTGACTTGTCTTGTAGTCCTGAACAGAACTACAGAGTTGATTTTCCTTCCATTCACTCTTGAAGATGCTTATTTGAAGATGGTCTAGCCAGCCGTATCGATGTTTTCCCAGTGGGGTGATGAGGGTAGCATAATACGCTAGTTTGAACAGAGCAACAGGATGGTCTTACTTAAATTCGCTTTCAAAGATAACTTAATTAAGACAGCTAATCAGCTGTACCAGTGATTGTCCAGGAGGTGATTTTATCGTCTCCACCTTGGGTTGACATTCAAAGTTTAAACCATTTTAAACATGTAGCTGCCGCATCACGTTTTTTCTGGTTCAATTTGTTAATGTCTTCTCCCATAATGTATACCTTTTGCTCGAAATGGGCGGTTCCAGCCGGAAGACACGCTCTCTAACCTCACGTGTGTGGGGGTAATTACTCACTGTGCAAAGTTATGGAAAACAATTGTCTGTTATAGCTTCTCAAGTCACATCCCTCTCTTAACAAAAACACTTTAATAATTTTTCATATTACAGTACATGCACAAGCCTTTGTATGGAAACTTCAGCTATGTAGTGTGTGTACTTTACAGTATTTCCTTTAATGTTTTTAATGACATCACAAAATAACAAACAAAATGACATTAGTGTTATATAGACCGCCTCTGACCATTCCCCACATTTTACTTTAGAAATATTGTTCCAGTATTCGCTTTTGAACGTGTTAGAGTTTCAGCGGGGAAAAGTCTGTTGAGACAAAGCACATTCCTTTGGTGAATTTGGAGAGCACAGGCCTGGATCTTCTCTCTTGATTTACATCAGGATGTGAGTTGTTAATCCCCATTAGTTATTTCCTTCACCCTCTATGGGTGAGAGGGGGTCTGATTGAAGTTATTCATTGCAAACCTGATCTGACATATTTGGATTCACATGGACAGTCATGGATCTAGGCAGTAACTTAGGCAGACGTTAATTAATAATGCACAACACTCATGCAATACATCAGTACATTTCTTTCCCAAATGAGCGGCTTTGTGGCACTAATTGGTGGTTGTATTGGGAACTTGTTTGTGGCAGAATAAAAATACAAACAAAAAGATCTACAAAATATAGTTACCACACCTTAATCATCTAATTGGACTCTATTCTATATACGTCCATGGTCTTGGCTAAATGACTGTTTTGTCTGTGATATCTAAGGTGATCCTACTTAGTGGTGTGTTGCTTAGGGCACTATCCTAAGTTGATAACTACATGATAAGGCTACAGCTGTAAGGCACTAGCTTCGGACAGTCTACAGGGATGATATATGGACCTCTGGGAAGAAGCTGGGGATTAATGTAGCTGTAGAGTCAAAGTAGCTTCAGGGTCGATTTACAACTTTACCAAGACTGGTATTTTGCTCAGACCCTTAAGTGGTTTTAGTATAAATCCTCATTAAATGTTATGTTGTGCATGTGCGTTTATGCTTGCAGAAACGCACATGCCAAGGGCAAGAAAACCAATTATCCTGGTAGGCTGCAAACTGGGCCGAGTGAGTCTGACGTCATAAGATAATTTCCATGTCAATGACTGTGTGTCAGTAAAAATCAGTGCCCACCTCAAGCCATATGCCAAGGGGACTTGTAGTGGTTTTACTACAAATCAATGTGTCTTACACCATCTAGTTCAGTCCCCCTCAAAGCGGAAAATGTATCATTGGAAGCAGAGTCCACTCTGAACGTTGATGCTTTTTTTCCTGAGATGGCCGCAGTGCTTGTGGAAGTGTCTGAAGGACAAGAGAATTTCATCTTAGCTACAGTACCACATGACCCCAAGGGGGAGGGAAGTTGCTCACTCACAGAGACTGCTTGCTGGAAATCATGAAAATAATAGTCTATCAGGTGTGCTGATTGTTTGTGCTGAGATATCGTAATATCTGCTTGAGTCAGATTCTGCACCAAGAGTTATCAAAACGTCTTTTCCCCAAGGGGTCCTGTTGACAGATAATCCTTGTGGATGACTGTGTTGCAGCCAGCGTTAGGAGAAGACAGTGTGGTCAGTGGAGATGACATGGTTACATGTGACCACAATTGGCTGTTTTTCAAATCTATCAGTGGGACCAAACGATCCATCAAGTCTGCTCCGAGTAGCAGTGGTTCAGTGTTGAGGCTGGTAACCATACACAGGGTGAACAAGCGATACATCTTGGAAGTGTAGTTTCAGCATGAGTCGCATTGTGAGAGGCGAGGTAGTCTGAGTGAAACCTCTGAGTCTAGTGTCTCATAGCTCAATTTTTAACCAACAGCCATTTTGAGATCATTGAACAATGTTTGAGGGATGAGCGATATTGTCGAGCATGAATCAAATAGCGCATCACGGGTTAAGCAGTCCTCCAGGACTGTTTCCAGGTAGCGACTTTCAGAGTTTCGTTTAGGTGGTCATATTCCCCACAAAGTGGTGTGATTGTTCGTAACTGCGTGACATTTGTGTTCATTGTGAAAACAGATCGACTTATTGGCGCTTGAGTGGAATTGGCTATTGCGATGTTGTTTACCTCATGGGTTATGACATTTTTTATCTGTGCTAATCACCAAAGTTGGTTTGTTCATTATTTGATCGGATGGGCACCCGCTAGGGTTTTGAGTGAAAGTGGGGGTTATTTGGCTGTTTATGTCATCACTAAAGGTGTTAATTTTGGCGGATCTGTTCTCTGCCAATTCCACGCCTAGTCATGGCGACTTATCTTTTTCCTCTTACTCTATTTTTAACGCTTCTGTACTTACCTTAGAAGATCTTCTAGAGAGTATCGGTTTATGTTTTTAGTGTCATTGAACGATTTGTTACCCTTGTGCCCTGGCACTTTGTGTGGGTTGAGTTCAGGAACGCAGCGATCAGGTTGATTGTACCAGTAGTCGTTTTGCTAGTGACGTTTTTGATAGTTACTTTGACCGCGGGGGTTGTTGGTGTCGTGGTTTCGTGGTAGATACCGTTTTTGTGTGTCATCTCTCACCGCTCCTATTCCTGATGACGCACCATCTAACTGGAGTGAGTGCTCCTGTTCAATATTGAAAACCAAGATGTTAGGGCTCTTAGCGCTGCTCGTTTTTGATGCCTCAAAAGCTGTGCTCGCAAGCTTTCTGAGTTCTGAGATTGGCAAACCAACGTGGGCTGTAGGAGCCAAAGTAGTTAATGAAGTTGGAATACATGTTTGACAGAAACATTTGTTTGAATGGTAATAGCTCTTCCATTCCTGTTTCAGTGAGTAGGCCAAAGGAAGCTAAACGAAGCCTATGAGAGTGTGCTTGAGGGTGTTCATTCCGTGCTTGTTTGACGGTGTTAGCCAGCGAGCTGTCGTGTTTGCGAATCGCAGAACCACTGAATTCTATTTTCAAAGCCTTGGCAAGTTTCGCATAGTCGTTTTGCACGTTTTGCTGTTGTAGACGGATTAACCTTGTCATGTGTCTATTCCACGTTCGCTTCAACAGATAAAGCCTGTCAGTACCCGTAGTGTTCAGGTAGCCATCCAAGGCGTCCTCTATGTCTGCTAAGAACATCAGAGTGTTGTTTGGCTGTTGCAATTTCTGCAGTTTTTTTCGCTTATGGCTTTGTGATCTAACGTTCTCAGCCCTTCGGCATAGTTTGGGTTTTCATCGCTACTGAGGTCAGCGATCAATCTTTCCATGGGTGAGGGTTCACTTATTAACGGGGGAATGGGGGGCACACCATCATTATTATTATTATGTAAAGTTTGGGATTCTTCACCACAAGGGGTCACTGACCCTGAAAATGGAAATTCCAGCCAAGGCGGGACTTCGGTCGCCCCAAATCATGGGATTTACGCTGTAAACAAATAAAATGGCTTCTCTCTGTTTGTTAGCTTACCTTCTAATACAAGCTAGCCGTCCTTGTGCAAGAATGTTCAGTTCAAGCACAAAAAGGTCCCCTTCAATTCGGGAATGGGGGTTTACTAATGATGTCTCACGTTCAACCCAATCGGTGTTTCTTGCTAGCAATGTTACCGGAACACATAAAGAAATACTTGTCGTGTCTACTCATGCTCCTTACGCACGAGAGACAGCGAGATAATACTTTCTTGGGACAATCTAATATATGCTTTCAAATTTCCTTAATCGGCCGGCCTTTTGTCCTAGCTCTGGAAATGAATAATTCACCCTACACACTCTGACCCCTGTCAGGTATACAACACTGGAGACAATCTCTCCCTTGGGCGCCATTATGTTGTGACTTGACTTGAACACTAATCTGAAGACTGTTATAGTTCCTAATGATTTAATTGTTACATGATTAATTTAATTGGGTAACAATTAAACATAGTTAGTTTATCAGATGCATTAAAGTCTTCAGATTAATGTTAAAGTCAAGTCATGACATTCAAATGTCTCACTGGTGTTATCACTGGTGTTATCACTGGTGTTATCACTGGTGCTATCACTGGTGCTATCACTGGTGCTATCACTGGTGCTATCACTGGTGCTATCACTGGTGCTACTGCTCCTCACTTTTGTTACTGCTGCTGCTGATAAAAACCAGTGATTGTCACTAACACCATTGCACTTTTTGTCTACGTAAGTTATTATCACAGTTCCTACAGATATGCTAGAAAAAAGCATTGAGTTTTATTACAGTATCATAACCAAATGCTACGGTGTTCATTTTGTCAGGTATGGCCCACTTAAGTTCAGCAGAGAAGCAGAAGCTATACAATGCAGGGAAACTTCAAAAATACCCCTTTTGTATTTCAATTGAGTGTCAATAGGGGAATTGTAACATATTCCATGACATTTTCTGTTTTAAGATGTAATAAATGGTTGAAGGTGCTTTGAATAATCATGTGACAAGTCATTGGTTACATTATGTGCAGTGGATACAGTGCCTTGCAAAAGTATTCGGCCCCCTTGAACTTTGCGACCTTTTGCCACATTTCAGGCTTCAAACATAAAGATATAAAACTGTATTTTTTGTGAAGAATCAACAACAAGTGGGACACAATCATAAAGTGGAACGACATTTATTGGATATTTCAATTTTTTTTAACAAATCAAAAACTGAAAAATTGGGCGTGCAAAATTATTCAGCCCCTTTACTTTCAGTGCAGCAAACTCTCTCCAGAAGTTCAGTGAGGATCTCTGAATGATCCAATGTTGACCTAAATGACTAATGATGATAAATACAATCCACCTGTGTGTAATCAAGTCTCTGTATGAATGCACCTGCACTGTGATAGTCTCAGAGGTCCGTTAAAAGCGCAGAGAGCATCATGAAGAACAAGGAACACACCAGGCAGGTCCGAGATACTGTTGTGAAGAAGTTTAAAGCCGGATTTGTATACAAAAATATTTCCCAACCTTTAAACATCCCAAGGAGCACTGTGCAAGTTATAATATTGAAATGGAAGGAGTATCAGACCACTGCAAATCTACCAAGACCTGGCCGTCCCTCTAAACTTTCAGCTCATACAAGGAGAAGACTGATCCGAGATGCAGCCAAGAGGCCCATGATCACTCTGGATGAACTGCAGCGATCTACAGCTGAGGTGGGAGACTCTGTCCATAGGACAACAATCAGTCGTATATTGCACAAATCTGGCCTTTATGGAAGAGTGGCAAGAAGAAAGCCATTTCTTAAAGATATCCATAAAAAGTGTTGTTTAAAGTTTGCCACAAGCCACCTGGGAGACACACCAAACATGTGGAAGAAGGTGCTCTGGTCAGATGAAACCAAAATTGAACTTTTTGGCAACAATGCAAAACGTTATGTTTGGCGTAAAAGCAACACAGCTCATCACCCTGAACACACCATCCCCACTGTCAAACAAGGTGGTGGCAGCATCATGGTTTGGGCCTGCTTTTCTTCAGCAGGGACAGGGAAGATGGTTCAAATTGATGGGAAGATGGATGGAGCCAAATACAGGACCATTCTGGAAGAAAACCTGATGGAGTCTGCAAAAGACTTGAGACTGGTACGGAGATTTGTCTTCCAACAAGACAATGATCCAAAGCATAAAGCAAAATCTACAATGGAATGGTTCAAAAATAAACATATCCAGATGTTAGAATGGCCAAGTCAAAGTCCAGACCTGAATCCAATCGAGAATCTGTGGAAAGAACTGAAAACTGCTGTTCACAAATGCTCTCCATCCAACCTCACTGAGCTCGAGCTGTTTGCAAGGAGGAATGGGAAAAAATTTCAGTCTCTCGATGTCCAAAACTGATAGAGGCATACCCCAAGCGACTTACAGCTGTAATCAGAGCAAAAGGTGGCGCTACAAATTTGATTTGTTAAAAAAGTTTGAAATATCCAATAAATGTCGTTCCACTTCATGATTGTGTCCCACTTGTTGTTGATTCTTCACAAAAAAAATACAGTTTTATATCTTTATGTTTGAAATGTGGCAAAAGGTCGCAAAGTTCAAGGGGGCCGAATACTTTCGCAAGGCACTGTATATGGTATTTTTACCAACCTAATTATAAGATTATTCAAAAGTAAACATAATAAGGACTAGAATTACTACATTTCGATGTAAGGGTCAACTTTAAGCACGAAGGCGTGCAGCTCGCTCAGGGTCAGAAGACCACCGGCCAGGTCATCGATCTTGCTCACGGCCTCGTACAAGCCACCCATGATGGTACTGCCTTGCTTCTTAGCCGGAGCGCCGTTGGGGCTCAGGTCCTTCCAGTGGGCGAAGTAAGACTTGGTCTGGGGGTACACCACGATCAACCTGCATGGAGGGAGGAGAGAAAGAATTGGTTAGGGTAAGTGGTAATTGCTCTGTCGAACATATCAATACAATTTTGTTTCTGATAAAGGATGCATTGAATTATCAATTATGCAGTCAGTTTCAGGAACTTGTTTGTATTATAAAACATTAATATAGGCCTGTTAGATCATATTCTATTAGAGTTGTTTAATACAATAATGTCTAATACAATTTCCATAAATCGAAAGAGTTTAGATAGGCTACAACGGGGAGGAGTCTAACTGATGACGAAGTATCCCCATCTTTACCTGGCGAGAGCCTCGGCGCCGATCTCGTCCGACCTGCTGGAGACTTTCGCAAAGAAGTCCTTGACGATTACTTTTTCCTTAGCTGACTGGCTCATTTTGGCAAGAGGTTCTGCTGTACCACACAAGATATTCAGAGGATGAATTAAGCTTTAGAAGGGTCTGGAGTTAGACGGATCCCGAAACTTACTTTATGGCCCAAGACACACATGTCACCAAACCCCACCTCTACTCGTTTTATATTGGCTATGATGAGATAATTGAGGAAAATGATGGAGTGAATTTAGGGTGTTGTCTTGCCTTATCGCTTTAGGCTATACATGGTAACGCAGAAAATCCCTATGCGTTTTACATAGGCGTTTGGAGTAACCAAGTTTATCGCTATGCTTTGCCGCCCTATCTATTAGAGCTAAATATAGCCTAGAAACACTTCTCTAAAAATATAGCCTCCTTTTATAGAACAAGGACTTTGTTATCTTACTAGGAAACACATATGATCTGTTATAATGCAATAATATATCTTACACAATAAAACGATCATGAAGACTTAGTGCTGCTTGCTATTTGACAATAACCCAAGTATGACAATTGATCTGTTCTTATGAAAATAGATCATCATTTGCACCAATTTCTACTTTCTTAAAATGGTGCACAATTAAGAAGATAGAAAAGTGACCGTTTTATAATTGATTGATTTGCTAACAGAGGAGTGGTGACTTGATATTAACAGATTGGGGGGGGGGGGGGGACGACGACGACACAGAATGAAGACCAACATTCGCTAGGTTCTCAACGAAAATAACAATTTCTGGAATTAAGTGCTTGATATCGTGATACTGAGGGGATGGTATGTGGTATGTATGTATGTGTCAGCTGCCTTCTACACCTGCCTATGTGATGATGAGGAATACTCTACTTGGGAACAGTATAGCCACAGTGGAGAGACACATGTTTATACATTTTATTGGGATGCTTTCATGAAATAAATGTAAAACGCATATATTCGCCTTTCACTCATAGACTTTCTCAGATCATCTCCGGGCCTACTGTATGTGTTTATAGATAACACTAGGTGTTGCCATTCTTATCTTCTAAAACCTCACATAGGTCACAGCTGGACAGGCCCGACCAGCTGCTGCAGGGGTATGCATGGAACAGGTCGCTGTGGGCAGTGGTGGAAAAAGTACTCAATTGTCATACTTGAGTAAAAGTAAAGATACCTTAATAGAAAATGACTTAAGTAAAAGTGGAAGTCACCCAGTAAAATACTACTTGAGTAAAAGTCTAAAAGTATTTGGTTTTAGATATACTTAAATATCAAAATTAAATAGAATTGCTGAAATGTACTTAAGTATCAAAAGTAAAAGTATAAACCATATATTAGGCTTATATTAGGCAAACCAGGCCGCATGATCATGTATGGATCTGGTGTAGGAATCTTGAAACTCATCCCCGTATATACAGTAGTGAATAAAAAACGTTTGCCAATATGCAAAACTTTAAGAAAAAAATGTATATGGGGTCGTTTCCTGCACCAAACAAACGAGCTTTTCCTAAATGTAGCCTACAAGTGGAGGTCAATATCAAACAAAACGAAAAACAACCTGAACAAGGGATTAAAAGTTTCTGGAATTATACTGTTTTTCATGACGGATAACAATATGACAACAGCTACAGTAAAGTAAATTGAAAGTAAATACTTTTGACAAATTAATATTAACTGTTAAAACTTAAACGACAATAATTTATTTGTTTTGACAGTAAACATGAAGCAGTGATGTGCGTTTATAGCCTTCTTTTACTTCTCAGTCAAGACATAGAGGTGTATCCCTTCGCAGTTTTGTTTTTGTATGTTTTATGCATAAATAGTCATGTTAATGTTTGCCACGTGTTTTACAGCCAGCAACAATACAATTCAGCCTGGCCAACTCTGTAGGCTTGTAGGCGATATGCATCCATTCACCAACTTGTTCGTGTTGTCTAATGTATTATTGAATTCACATTTTTATAATGTGTAGATCTAACATCTATATATGAAATAACCATTGAAACCTTTAAATGTGTTATTATATTAGCTATCCTTAAAGTGCAATTTGTCTAGGTTTGTATGGATATAATTACGCACGCGTAAAATAAACACACATGATCAACAAACAGATGCTTATATGCTTATTTTATTTATTCATTGAAGAGTGAAACACATGAGCACACAGGCTGTCTCCTCGGCCAGCTATATGGAGACTGACTCTAGTGGTACTGCCTGCCCAGAGCAGACACCACCACTGACAAGAACTTCTGGAAGGATGCCTGATATTCGGGGGTGAATGCGTTGCCCATCTTCCCAGCGATGACGATGGTCAGACAGTCAGACAACAGCTGTGAAAGAGAACAAACCACAGCAGAAGTGATATGTTTAGAATGTATTTTTGGGTAGCTTGATCGAGTGGACTTCAATGTTATTTTGTCGCCTATCTTACCTTAAAGTTGTCGGGATCCACGTGCAGTTTCTCGGAGTGCAGAACGCTCAGCTCGGCGTATGTGTTCTTGATGTCGTCCATGTTCTTCAGAGCTCTGTCCAGACCGTGCAGCACCGTGGTGCCGTGCTTAGCAATCATAGGGTTGTTCATGATGGCCTCTGCGTTGTACAGGTTGCCGAAGCCCCCGAAATACCTCTGGGTCCAGGGGTACACGATCAGACACCTGAGGGGAGCGGAGAGAACAGTGTGAGGCTGAACAACAACAGAAAATGACGAAGAAGATGAAAATTAGGGGGACTAACAATCAAAGTTAAAGTAAACCAAAGTTTCTTGTCTTACCTTGACAGGGACTTTTGGCCAATTTCGTCATAGTCTAGTTTGGAGAAGATGTTGGAGATGGCCGCGCGCTCTTCATCTGTCCACTCAACCATGTTGCTCGTGATGATTTAGCTTAGGTTCTAGTGAGAATAGGGAATAGGAATCATGAAAAAAAATCGGAAATATCTTTAGTTTTATGGTATTTGTGCACTCCGCCCCCAAAACGAAAAATGTAATATGATTGGTTGGAGATAACCCATCTTGCTTTAGATAATACATAGTTGAACATTGTCGAATAGGTCCTCCTTAAGGTGGATTTCCGTGAAACAGCAAAAAACATTTCAGGAAACCAAATATAGATTCTGAGGGTAACTCTCAGGTTATAGCCGATACATACAGTGCCTTCAGAAATTATGCACACCCTTTTGCTTTAATTTGCTTTTTTGTTGTTGCGTTACAGCCTGAATTAAAATGGATTACATTGAGATGTTGTGTCACTGATCTCCCCACACTACCGCATAATGTCAAAGTGGAATCTTGTTTGTAGAACTTAAAAAAAATAAAATCAAATAAAAATAAAGGCTAAAATGTATTGAGTCAATAAGTATTCAACCCCTTTGTTATGGCAACAATAAATAAGTTCAGGATTAAACATGTGCTTAAGAAGTGACATAATAAGTTGCTCGGACTCATTCCGTGTTTAATAATAGTGGTTAACATGATTTTTAAATGACTACCCCATATCTGTACCCCACACATACAATTATCTGTAGGGTCCCTCAATTGAGTAGTGAATTTTCACATATTCAATCACATAGACCAGGGAGGTTTTCCAATGTCTCCCAACGAAGGGCACCTACTGTATATGGGTACAAATTAAAAAAGCAGATCCTGAATATGCTTTGGAGCATGGTGAAGTTATTAATTACACTTTGAATGGTGTATCAATACACCCAGTCACTACAAAGATACAGGTGTCCTTCATAACTCAGTTGCCAGAGAGGAAGGAAACTGCTCAGGGATTTCACCTTGAGGTCAATGGTGATTTTGAGACAGTTACATAGTTTAATGGCTGTGGATAGGAAAAAACTGAGGATGGATCAACAACATTGTATTGACTCCAATATTAACCTAAATGACAGAGTGAAAAGAAGGAAGCTGGTACAGAATAAAAATAGTCAAAAACATGCATCTTGTCTGCAACAAGACATTTCAGTAAAACTGCAAACTTGAAATTAAATTGTTGTCCTGCAAACAAAGCATTATGTTTGGGGCAAATCCAACACGCATCACTCAGTAACTCTCTTCATATTTTCAGGGATGGTGGTGGCTGCATTACCTTATGGATATGCTTGTCTAGGGAGTTTTCTCGGATACAAATAAACTGAATACAGAGATTAATTCAACTTTCAACAGGACAATAACCTAAAACACAATACCAAATCTAGACTGGAATTGCTTACCAAGACGACGTTGAATGTTCCTGAGTGGCCGACGTACAGTTTTGACTTAAATCGGCTTGAAAATCTATGTCAAGAATTTGAAATGGCTGTCTAGTAATGATCAACAATCAACTTGAAAGATTTTGAATAATTTAAAAAATAATAATGTGCAGTTATTGTACAATCCAGGTATGCAAAGCTCTTAGAGACTTACCCCAAAAGACTCACAGCTGTAATCTTCGCCAAATGCGCTTCTACAAAGTATTGACTCGGGTGTGAATGCTTATGTAAATTGAATATATTTCTGTTTTTCATTTTTATAAATGAGCTAAAAATTCTAAAAACAGGTTTTCACTTTGTCATTATGGGGTATTTTGTGTAATAAATTAGATTATTTTTTTTTTATAGATTTTGAATTTAGGCTGTAACACAACAAAATGTGGAATAAGTCAAGGGGTATGAATACTTTCTGAAGGTACAGTATGCAACACAATCGAAAGTATCCATATGGCTGACCTATTTAATAATATAGGCCTACGTTACTTTCGCCATCATTTTGTGGTTGTGAATCATTTTGATTGCATTTGAATGAGTTCGCACTGATAATCATTAATAAGTCAAGATCTCCCTTAGTTATGATTGCACAATAAGTATGTAGGCTATGGCATTGGCATGGCATTGTTTTCATTGTAACCCACCCTCCTGATAGTGTACTTCCATAGTTTAAATAACAAGGGCAACGTGATGCCATCGTTTGAGATTTCATTAGGCCTAATTAAAAGTTACAAATAAACGTTTAGTTACAATCCTCACATTGGGACCAAGTTTCCCCATCATCTGACTTGTTATTTACAGCAAACATCTGTGTTATCTCCCACAGCAGGACACTCCCATTTTTGACTCCAAATGAAGCTCAAAAAGGAAAAACCTCGAACGTCATTCGTGCCATGATTGACATTCGTGCGTGTAATTATAATTACATTTATTAAATGTGGCAATAGTCACAATTTTAACCAGTGATGAATACAACATTTGCCAAACGGAGACACAAATGATAGCAAGGCTATTTATTATTTAGATGTACATACGTCATAGGCCTCACATAAGCCCTATGCGCCTCATTTGCGCTGTAATATATTGGCATCCTTGCACGATTCACCGTTTCTTCTACAATAAGATGACATTGAAAAAAACTTAACTTTTAACATTTTTAACTTTAAGTAAATAAAATGGCCTGTACTAAATTATTCGGAATTCAAATGAATTTGGTTGGAGTCAGGTGATTCTCGTTTGATGTGCACTGTAATTTATCTCAACTGTAGTAAGTTGCAGCTGCCTACAAAAAAAGCCATTCCACCAGAACGTTCTGTTCCATTGCAGTCCGTTGTAAAGTGCAAGGGTGCCAATATATTAAGCGAAACTGTATAGCTACAAGAACATCAAAATATTACTTTACGCAATTATAGTCCACGTGGAAATATCTCCTTTAATTTAGCACAATGCAATTTGCCTTTCTGCCAAGGACATTGAGTGTCCATGTGCCACAATCATGTCAATAATGATCATAATCATCATGTCAATAATAAAATGTATTTTTAACACACTTTATGCTTGTGATTTCAACAAATTATATACACTTGGGATCAGTACCGATTTTAGCATGTAAAAAAAAATTGGGACGCATTCCAGCAAAGCCACGACACAACACAACACTAAACAATACACTAATTGCACTATACCACTGCTACACCTGGCTAGCGGAGCCTTGTCTGGCAGCGAAACAGTTAATTCAGCCTCATTTACTGACTTGCTTAAACAAATGTGGTTTCTACTGACAATTGAGATGCACAAACTATTGCATAAGGTGACGACAAGCAGATAAGAGGCAGTCCTTAATTTCGATTTAGACATTAATGAGTGAGCTAGGACGGAAGTAGTCAATATAACTACTTGTTCAGCACTTTTGAAATGTACAATGACAGAATTCAGAACATAGGCCGTTCTTACAGTGTTCTTCTCCCTGTACACCAAGTCAGAACCATAGGATAAATAAAGGGGGCATATAAGCAGACAATGAAAGCTCTTACAATATTCAATGATTACATTTCTCAAAATCAGGTTATAGGCTACAGTACATGTGCACCACCAAGTCAGAACACTAGGCAAAATTAAGAGGTGAAAATATACCAAATTATTAGGGTGAGGCAAATGGGCTACCAACAGTTTACTGCAATATACAATTTGTATTACTTTCTTAGCTACAGTATACAGTACCAGGCAAAAGTTTGGACACACCTACCTACTCATTCAAGGGTTTTTCTTTATTTTTACTATTTTCTACATTGTAGAATAATAATGAAGACGTCAAAACTATGAAATAACACATATGGAATCATGTAGTAACCAAAAATGTTTTAAACAAATCAAACTATATTTTATATTTGAGATTCTTCAAAGTAGCCACCCTTTGTCTAGATGACAGCTTTGCACACTCTTGGCATTCTCTCAACCAGCTTCACTTGGAAGGCTTTTCCAACAGTCTTGAAGGAGTTCCCACATATGCTGAGCACTTGTTTGCTGCTTTTCCTTCACTCTGCGGTCCAACTTGTCCCAAACCATCTCAATTGGGTTGAAGTCAGGTGATTGTGGAGGCAAGGTCATCAAATTTTGTCATCAAACTTTGTCATCAAAGTCTGACATTCTCTGGATTTATGGTGCTTTCAAGACAACTGGGGGAAAAAAAGAAGATTCAATCACGATGACGTCAGTGATCTTCAGGTCATAGCTCTAGAAAGAGGCCCGAGTTCCCGATTTACAATTCCGAGTTGGATGAAAGTTCAAACGTATTTTCCCAGTCATACCTCGTTTTCCCCAAGTACCCAGTTATTTTGAATTTACTAAAGTCAGATTTTGTAGTTCTAAGATAACAGTTGTTTTGAGTGCAGCACAAATCATGCTTCATTGACAGCATGGCCAATGTTGAATGTTTATAATTTTAAACTAGGAAAAGAGACCCTTAATCTTAGACTTGGGACCACACAGCCACTGAATATCAGGCTAATGATTGCTTTGCAATGCTTGCAGTTAGCCACTGATTCCTTCCAAATCTCTCATTGGTGAACTTGCAATTTCCAACTTGTTGTGTAATGTTTATGTTGAATGGCCGATGAGTACCGCTACGTTTTATCTTTAATTTCTCTTCATTATTTCTCTTAATATGACAAGGATTAAAAATGAATTGTCAGTAGATTGTCGACTTGATTCATGATGATGACTGCTAGCTAAGATTTTGAAAGTATGATGTTGACATGATCAGTCCAATCAAAGCTACTGTAGATATAAGGTGATTTCACGTCATTTTATCTGTGACCAATGACCTTGAGCCTTCTTGGATGTGCACTTCTAATGTAACTCTATGGCAGCACCCGAGGGGCTTGAATTGTCGAGCTCTACCCTCAGACTTGGTGGTGATGTAGTGTCCCCATGAGTGACAGAAAGCTGAGCCAATCACAGCGCAACGCTCCGTATTTTCTGCTGGTTTGCCCCACCTGTCACATCTGCTCCTGCAACGCCCTATACTGCTCATCCTGTGTCTCCTTAACCTGCCACCACTCCCCCAGTACTCTCTCCCTCTCTCTCAGTGTGTGTGTGATTGTGTGGGCGGAGACAGGTGTGCTGGAGTCAGAGCAGATCCCCAACAGCTGCAACCTGTTCCATAATCAAGACCTCTACAAATACTGAGCCCTGCCACTTCTACGCTGCCAGATCATAATCTCTGCTCAGTCAGTCTATGTTGCTAGCCATTTGTTACTATTCAGATCCTGTTATCCTGTTGTGCCTTGCCTGACGCTGTTTTCCTCTCCACTACAGTTCTGCCCACTCTGACTCCGGTCCCTGGAGGTGAGAGTGGTTACTTCATCCCAGTCTCCTCGTCTCAGTCTGCTCTTGGGTTCCCCTGTTCCACTCCGCGTAACAGTACGATCTGGCCAAAGAGATGAACCCAGCAGACTCTGCTACTCTCCACCAAACACTCGTCGGGCTAAAGGCACCCTACTCGAGCAACATGACCAAGCCTTGAAGACCCTTCTGGAGTACATCAAGGAGTTTTAACAGAGCCTGTCTGACCTACAGGGCTGACCCATCGCCCAGAGCTCCAACCAGGTCTCCTACACTCGGGACCGTTTGTTCTGACTCCCGAGCGTTACGATGGCAAACTCGGAGCTTGCAGAGCCTTTTTGGTTTAATGTTCACTAGTATTTCAGCAACAGCCCTACTCTTATGCTAGCGAATGGGCCAAGTTTTCCTTTCTGATTGGCTGCCTCCATGGAGCAGCGCTTTCCTGGGCCACGGTGGTGTGGGAGAGACAGTCCCCCATCTGCTTCTCCTACTCCAGATTCACGGAGGAGATTAAGAAAGTCTTTGACCACCCGGTCTGTGGTAAGGATGCCGCTAAACGACTCCTGTCCCTCCGTCAAGGCCCCCATAGTGTTGCTGAGATGGCATGTGAGTTCCGCACCCTCGCCTCTGAGAGCGGCTGGAACGAGGAGGCCCTTCAGGGAGTGTTCCGGAACACGCTTACTGAGTCCCTCAAGGACGAGTTAGTGTCCAGGGATGAGCCTGATGGACTTGATGAACTCATCTCTCTCACTATCCACATCGACAACCATCTCCGTGAGCGTTGGAGGGAGAGGGTAGGTAGGGTTGCATGTCCCATAACATCTGCTTCAGTGCCTTGTCCTCCTTCTCCGACTGCATCCCATTCCCAGGCTCGTCCAGATCCTGAACCCATGCTGCTCGTCCGGGCCTGTCTCTCTCCAGAGGAGAGGCAATGACGAATCGCCGCTAGGAGCTGCCTATACTGTGGCCAGGTTGGTCACTTTGTCTCCACTTGTTCCCTGCGTCCAGCAAAAGAGGGGGCTCGGCAGTAGTGGGGGATATGCTGTTGAACCAAATCGCCTGCCCATCTTCCCCAAGTTCCCTGCTTGAAGGCAAACTTGTGTGGCAGAGCCAGGCTTTTCCTCTGTCTGCTCTCATCGATTCGGGCGCCGACGAGAGATTCCTGGACCGAGGTGTCATTACCCAGTTGATTCTGGACACTGTCCCACTCGATTCACCCCTCGATGCCAACGCTCTCAATGGACAGCTCCTCGCCCGTGTCTGTGAGAGGACCGTCCCTGTGTCTCTCTGGAAATTACCAGGAAAAGATTGATTTCCACATAATCGACTGTTTTACTCTCCCCTGGTTCTTGGCCATCCATGGTTAAAGCTACACAACCCACAGATTGACTGGACTGCCGGAAAGGTAACCACTTGGAGTTCATTTTGTCACTCTAATTGTTTACATTCTACCCTGCCTTGTCTGTGCCCCAGTTCATTCCAGAACCTCCGGAACTGTCATCAGTTCCTCTCGAGGATCACGATCTAGCTCCTGTGTTCAGAAAGCACAACGCCCTGTTGCTGCTTTCTCATCGGCCGTACGACTGCGCCATTGACCTCCAACCTGGAGCTCCTCTCCCCAGTAGCCGGTTGTTTAACCTCTCTCGTCCTGAGCAAGAGGCTATGGAGATGTACATCCAGGATTCTCTGGCTGCAGGTCTACTGCACCCTCCAACTTGAAGCAGCTACAGTATTTTCTGGGGTTTGCACATTTTTACAGACGTTTCATCCGCAACTACAGCCATCTGGCAGCACCTCTCACCACTCACCTCCACCTCCACTCTGTTCCACTGGACTCCTGAGGCAGAGGCAGCATTCCTGGAACTCAAGCATCTCTTTACCTCTGCTTCGGTCCTTACTCAGCCCGACCCAGAACTCCAGTTCATCATAGAGGTGGACGCCTCTGACACCGGGGTAGGTGCTGTTCTGTCTCAAAGTTCCCCCTCTGATCAGCAGGTCCACCCATGTGCATTATTTTCCTGTAAGCTCTCACCTGCAGAGAGGAATTTTGACATCGGAAACCGGGAACTCCTGGCAGTTACCCTGGCTCTGGAGGAATTGCGTCACTGGCTGTAGGGCTCTGTACTCCCCTTCATCGTGTGGACTGACCATAAAAACCTGTCCTACATCCAGACCGCCAAACATCTGAACTCCCGGCAATCCAGGTGGGCCTTGTTCTTTGGTAGATTCATGTCAAGTTCTTTCAAAATCAAACCCAGAAGCAGACCAGGACAAGGAGAGTAGGAAGAAGGTGAGTATTTATTTACAAGTGAATGTGAATGGGTAGATATATCCAGGTGGCGTAGCGGGCAGCGGTGGTGAGTTGATGGGAGTAAATAGGTGGATCCAATGGGGTAGCGGAATCCTCCGACGACCAGGCGGGAATGGGGTAAATGATCCGGGTGAGTAACTGAAGACAGAACAAACGGAGGTAAGTTTAAGGCAAGCAATACGTAAAAAACAACAAAACAAATTCTATCCAACTTGAGGCTGATACTATGGCACAACATACTGTTCATGGCTAACGATCCGGCAGGGAATGGATGTCAGGTCAGAGCTTTTGAAGGGGAGAGGTGATGATCAGGACAGGTGTGCAGATTACTGATGGGATACAGGTGCGGGTGAACATCGATCTCCCAACAAGCTAATTCGCCCGGCAACCAGACAGGGTGCGTTCCAGGACACCGGAGACACACTCCAGGACAGAAACACAGGCAAACACAGACTCAGGAAGCGGGATTCGTGACAATTCAATTTCACTCACTTATCACCCCGGTTCGAAGAATACCAAGCCTGATGCCCTCTCTTGCCAGTTCACCACCGACAACACGGGTACCGAGCCAGAAGCCATTGTGCCATCCACCTGCATCGTTGCCACCGTCACCTGGGAGATCGAGTCCCGTATCTGCCAGGCTCAGCAGAACCAGCCTGACCTCGGGTAATGGTCCTAGTAATGCTCTGTATGTTCCAGATTGTGTTCACTCTGATGTTCTTCAGTGGGGCCATTCTACCCACCTCACGTGTCACCCTGGTATGAACCGGACCCTTGGCTTCCTGCGTCAGCGCTTTTGGTGGCCCACCATGGAGAGAGATGCCTGGGAGTTTGTCTCAGCCTGTTCGATTTGTGCCCAGAACAAAACCTCCACTAAACCCACTGTCTCAACCCCTCTCGCTCCAGCCTCAGCCTCCGCACCTAGTTTCCAGCAACCCACCCGAGCTTCCCCTGACCTGCACTTCATCTTCCCCGTGTTTCAATAAATACCTTGGTTACTTCATCCCAGTCTCCTCGTCTGAGTCTGCTCTTGGGTTCCCCTGTTCCACTCCTCGTAACACCATCACAGAAAGCACTGAGTTAGGCTGAAACACCTGCATTTTGGAGCTGCCTTACTCAAGACCATGTTTGTATGCGGCTTTATTAAATATTGTTTGCTAACTGATATGTGACACGTATTAATGCCAAAATAACATGCAAAACAGACAAGCCCCCCCCCCCCCCCCCCCCAAAAGATATGACGGGTCGCCACTGCTTGGGATGCATGGTCCTCAGCAGATGGTTTAGTTTACACATTTCTATACCCAAAGGGAACTCTGTCACAACTAACTGACAGAACTTAATACAGCTGAACAAGTAACGATTTCCTCCTTATTACATAGAGTTAACGACACAAGCACTCAGGTGTTTCTGTCATGTTTTATTACAAAAGAAAAACACACAAATAAAATACTCTAAGTTAATGGAACAGCAACATTTGGTTTATATGATGGGGCTATGATGCTCCTTATCTGTATTTCTCTGCAAGGACGGCTGCGAAGGCCGAGAGGTACTTGTCCATGGCTGCGTGCGCGACAGGATCGAACTCATCACCCATGTGAGCGGCCAAAGTCACGAGGATACAGTGACAAAGAAGCTGTGAGGGAAATAAACAAAACACAAAGGGAAAAAAATCATAAAGTAAACCACAAGTGCACTTGTTAAATTTCCTTCATAGATTTGAAATGAAATTATTGGTATAAGAAATATGGTGGAAACTCCCAGTCTATGCCAACACCAATTTGTGGGGAGTAGTGAATGAGTGCACAATTCAAGGAGTAAAGATTATTAGGACACAATGAGTGTGTTCCAGTAGATGATAAGTAGGGATAGGGATGTTCTAGGGCTAATATCTGATGGAAAAGTTAATCAAGAGAAATAGGGAAGGCACCTTGAAGTTGCAGGGGTCTATTCTCAGTTTGTAGGCATGCAGTGTTTGGAGCGGTGCCAGGGTGACCATCATCGAGCTGATGTCTTTGGAACACTCAGCTATCGCGAGAACTATCTTCTTCCCGTGGGAACGCAGGTGTGGGGACCGGGGTCTGATGTCCAGGTGGGCGAAGTATGTTTTCGTTCCGGGAAAAGTCGTCATCATCCTGTGATACAGTGATAAAGTATAGGTCTGCAAGTGGGCATTATATTTGTGACTGACAACAGGTCTGTTGTTGCCTCCATTCCCACCAACTTTGGGTAAATAGACCATGAACCCAATTTAATTGCAAAATTATTGTAACAGGCTAACCATATAATAAACAAAAATGTAACAAAAAAACATACGTTTTGTTGTCATTCAAATACATGACACGTTTCACAAATACATTTTCCAATAGCAGAAGCAAAGACAGTTTTTGCCAACGAAATGTCTTCGTTTTAACACCGTTTAGCCTACCATATCGAAAGTGCCATCTTATCAGAAAGGAAGTTAAGTTCAGATTTGTGTGTTGCTTGTATGTTATTTACAATTAACTTAGGCCTACCTTAGAAGACATTCAGCTCCGATGTCGGAAGCCACGGGAATCATTTTGTCCCAAATTTTAGCGATCAGCTCTTTTTCGTGGTCTGTGAGCATATTGTAACCCGTTGCGCTGGTGCTATGCGTAGAAGTTGAATGTCTGGACGGGCGCACGGCACAGGTCTGCGTAAAGGTGTTAGTCAACCATTTTTTTGCACCAGTATAACCCGTCAACGTGATTTGCTTGCATTTTTTCTGGCAGTATTTACAACAATTGTCTAAATTTGGTAAAATAAATGGTCATTTGCAGCGGTCGTTTGCGGTAGGCCTACTCCTGTCTTCGGGTTGTTTTCCTTCTGAATGCTGAGGAGAGATAACCACTTAAGGGTGGGCAAGTTGCGCAGAAGACCCAACATCTTCTGATATGCGTCATGTGGTCTACTGGGGGCCTCTTTTGACACACAGTTAACTTGACCATAAAAAAACATAAGAAAATGATAATGTATTGAAGTAAAATGTAAGTCTACTTAAGCCTAATGCATTGTAATAAAATGGACTTAAAATGCACCGAATACAGTGGTTTGGGTGAATGTGTGATGTTGCAGTTTGTGTGTCACAAAGTTACCCTACCCTTTAGAAATTCCTTGCTGTGGTTACTGATTTTGACCTAATCTCTGGTCCCTTTATCGTAATCTATACATACCAGCCAGGGCCAGGCAACTGACTTGGCCGTGACACATATTGTAAATATATTCATGTATATGGGTGATTCTACAGAAGTGGTGTAATTGCTGTCCCACTTCCCCCCCAAAAAACATTTTAAAAAAGTGTCCAAATGTAGATTGTTATTGCCTTGGAATTAATTAGAACATATCATGATGAAAACAAACATTGTTAAATGAATATAGTACAAAGCCATTGTTTATACACCTATTTCTATTCCGAAGTGGCTGGCCCACAGCGACTCTTAAACTTCATGTTTGAAAATAAATACAAATCTGAAACCATGACTTGTTTTAACACTATTATTTCAATAGAACACATTGAGGCGTTCTATTACCACATTGAAAGATACAAATCTTATTAGTGTTTTGTTTATTTTTGAACATCTTTCTCTGAAAAATGCTGTCCCAACTTTTGATGACACTACCGAAACAGACTTTAGCTGACTGTAGAATCAATGTGCCTTAAGCCACACCCCTACAAATATCACCAGGTGATGGGATTGCACCCTTCTCCAGCATGGCAAGTAGTCTTTCTGCAATCATTTTGGAGAAAATAAGTGAGCAAGTTGGTAAAGCTTCATGTATTTTTCAGAAGTGTCACTACCGAACATTAATATTTCATGAAATACGTAAAGTATGGTTTTGGGACTAAAATATATATGTTTGCTGTGATGTACATCTGTCCAAATGAAAACTATCCAGCCATATGCTAGCTATTATCCAAACCGAAATGGTCACAACCTAAACAATTGACACCATATACATTTACAGAGGACTCACCTTTGTATCTATGCCATTATGGTGTCTGTGACAGCCTCAATGGCGCTGCCTGTGCTATTTTAAAGTTGCAAGTGCCATGAACTACCAACTGATCTACAAGAGTACTACCATGTCAACTCAAATCCAATTTTATTGGTCACATACACGTGATTAGAAGATGTTATTGTGGGTGTAGCGAAATGCTTGTGCGTCTAGCTCCAACAGTGTAGTAATATCTAACAAATTAAACATATACCCAATACACACAAATCTAAGTATGAATGAATTAAGACTATATACACGTCGACAAGCGATGTCAGAGCAGAATGGACTAAGATACAGTAGAATAGTATACAGTATATACTGTTGAAGTCTGAAGTTTACATAGTTTATTTGTCTGAGTTTAAATGTTTCACAATTCCTGACATTCAATCCTAGTAAAAATTCCACTTTACCACCACAAATCACCACTTTATTTTAAGAATGTGAAATGTCAGAATAATAGTATAGAGTGATTTATTTCAGCTTTTATTTTTTTCATCACATTCCCAGTGGGTCAGAAGTTTACATGCACTCAATTAGTATTTGGCAGTATTGCCTTTAAATTGCTTAACTTGGGTCAAACGTTTTGGGTAGCCTTCCACAAGCTTCCCACAAAAAGTTGGGTGAATTTTGGCCCACTCCTCCTGACAGAGCTGGTGTAGTCAGGTTTGTAGGCCTCCTTGCTCGCACACGCCTTTTCAGTTCTGCCCACACATTTTCTATAGGATTGAGGTCAGGGCTTTGTGATGGCCACTCCAATACCTAGACTTTGTTGTCATTAAGCCATTTTGCCACAACTTTGGAAGTATGCTTGGTGTCATTGTCCATTTGGAAGACCCATTTGCGACCAAGCTTTAACTTCCTGACTGATGTCTTGAGATGTTGCTTCAATATATCCACATAATTTTCCTGCCTCATCACGCCATCTATTTTGTGAAGCGCACCCGTCCCTCCTGCAGCAAAGCACCCCAACAACGTGATGCTGCCACCCCCATGCTTCACGGTGTTCTTCGGCTTGCAAGACTCCCCTTTTTCCTCCAAACATAATGGTCATTATGGCCAAACAGTTATATTTTTGTTTCATCAGACCAGAGGACATTTCTCCAAAAAAGTACGATCTTTGTCCCCATGTGCAGTTTCAAACCGTAGTCTGGCTTTTTTGTGGCGGGTTTTGGAGCAGTGGCTTCTTCTTTGCTGAGCAGCCTTTCAGGTTATGTCGATATAGCACTCGTTTTACTGTGGATATAGATACTTTTGTACCTGTTTCCTCCAGCATCTTCACAAAGTTTTTCTGAGGTCTTGGCTGATTTCTTTTGATTTCCCCATGATGTCAAGCAAAGAGACACTGTTTGAAGGTAGGCCTTGAAATACATCCACAGGTACACCTCCAATTGACCCAAAATTATGTCAATTAGCCTATCAGAAGCTTCTAAAGCCATGACATCATTTTCTGGAATTTTCCAAGCTGTTTAAAAGCACAGTCAATTTAGTGTATGTAAACTTCTGACCCACTGGAATTGTGATATAGTGAATCACAAGTTAAATCATCTGTCTGTAAACAATTGTTGGAAAATGACTTGTGTCATGCACAAAGTAGATGTCCTAACTGACTTGCCAAAACTATAGTTTGTTAACAAGAAATTTGTGGGGTGGTTGAAAAACGAGTTAAGGACTCCAAGCTAAGTGTATGTAAACTTCCGACTTCAACTGTACATATGAGATGAGTAATGCAAGACATGTAAACATCATTAAGTGACTAAAATACTGTAGAAGTATAGAAAACAGTATATACATATGAGAGGAGTAACACCAGATATGTAAACATTATTAAGTGACTAAGATACCATAGAATAGTATAGAGTACAGTATATACTGTACATATGAGATGAGTAATGCCAGACATTATTAAATTGACTCGCGTTCCATACCTTTAAGTGGCCAGTGATTTCTACTCTATGCCTATAGGCAGCCATCTCTAATGTGCTGGTGATGGCTGTTTAACAGTCTGATGGCCTTGAGATAGAAGCTGTTTTTCAGTCTCTCGGTCCCAGCTTTGATGCACCTGTACTGACCTCGCCTTCTGGATGATAGCGGGGTGAACAGGCAGTGGCTTGGGTGGTTGATGTCCTTGATGATCTTTTTGTTCCTTCCTGTGACATCGGATGCTGTAGATGTCCTGGAGGTCGGGTAGTTTTCCCCCTGTAATGTGTTGGGCAGACCTCACCACCCTCTGGAGAGCCTTGCAGTTGCAGGCAGTGCACGATCGTTGTAATATGAATCGGACCAAAATGAGGCGTGGTATATTTCCATCCTCTTTATTTGGAAGTGAAGCACACAGAAAACAATAAAGCACGAACCGTGCCGCTAATGTAGTGATTGCAGGCCACTATACATAGACAAGATCCCACAACAAACAGGTGGGAAAAGGCTGCCTAAATATGATCCCCAATCAGAGACAACGATAGACAGCTGCCTCTGATTGGGAACCATACCAAGCCAACCTAGAAATAAAGAAACTAGAATGCCCACCCTAGTCACACCCTGACCTAACCAAAATAGAGAATAAAGGATTTCTAAGGTCAGGGCGTGACACTGAGAATCCTGCTGGCTTTACCAAAAGAGTATCCCGAGAGAGCCATGTTTCTGTGAAACAAAGTGTGTTACAGGCCCCGATGTCTCTCTGGAAAGAAATCCTTACGCCAAGCTCATCAACTTTGTTATCCAAAGACTGAACATTAGCAAGTAATATACTCAGAAGCGGTGGGTGGTGTGCGCTCCTTCTAAATCGAGCCAGCAGGCTGCCTCGAGTGCCTCTCCTCAGCCGGCGATGTTTTGGGTCGGCCTCTGGAATAAGTTAAATTGCTCTGGGGAGAGTGAACAAAGGATCTGCTGCAGGGAAGTCATATTCCTGGTCGTAATGCTGGAATTTCTGGTGACTTCCCGCCACTCTAATATCCAATAGTTCCCCCCGGCTGTATGTAATGACACAAAACATTTCCTGAGCTAATAATGTAAGCGCGCACCACCGCTAACTAGCTAGCCATTTCACATCGGTTACACAAACATAGACATATATAATGTACTGTACTGTGCTCTACAGTACTGTGCTCTACTGTACTGTCCTCTACTGTATTGTACTTACTGAACTATACTCAACTTGACTGTACTGTACTGTACTAAACTATAATCATTAACCCAGGAATCCCCAACCAGATGAATCCTTTAAAATGGTGGAAGGCCTCAATTGCAATGTCTATACTAAAATGGGTTATATCCATTAAGAGTCCTCTATCTATCTCTATGATTGACACTTGACTGTTAGTCCCCTGTATTTTTTTTACATTTATTGGAAAAAAAAACATCTGAAAGGGACATCTACATTAAACACTTAGATCATTATTTGTATTTTGGATTATTTGTAGAGTTGTTGAAGGAAAGGGACATCCATAAGGTGCCAACATGCTGAAAAGTACATCAGATAGTCAGAGAAAAATACAATAAAATGTGCATTTTGAGAGTAAAACTGGGCACACATTTGTTTTCAGAGATAGCCCAGAATTTGTTTCTTTATCCACAACTCACCATCCAGAACCAGGTTTCCATGACAACATCATACCAGTGAAAAGGCAGAAAGACAAAGACAGAAAGAATTGTGTATTTTATTGATCGTCATGAATATGTCAATCACATGCCTCATTCGATATGGTGTTAATTAAGTAAGCAATTAAGTTCAGAATGTATACATCAGGTCACAACCAAAACAATGTCACTACTAAAACACCTGATATTTTACTACAATGAAGATAGGAAAAGTGGCAATTGAACATCTAACAACATAATTAATTAGATGCATAAGTAATTAAATCAATCAATATGTTTCAGACTAATAAAATCAACACATAAATGTTGCATGCTAATACAATGTCTAAGACGAATCTGTAATAGAAGGTTAATGAAAATGATTCCTACTGTGCATGGTTCTCCCTTTACTGCTACTTTTACACTATGTTTCAGTAGTGACACATTTATTGGGGTGGTAAGGAATCAGGACAAAATGTAATATATGCAATACAAACAAACTGTGTGAGTAGTAAATATGTCTATCTGATTTGGGAGAATTAGGATACAAATTAGCATTTTTTTTTCAACCCTGTATTGTTACCCCTTCTGTAGAATAACCTATATATGAGCCTTACTACATGTCTCTATATCGGTCTTCAACTCGAGCCAGGTTGTGGTAAAGGTTTGCTTGTCTTCTGGATCAACAATGCGCCATCTAGTGGTTAAGATATTTGCCCTGCCCATGTTTCAAGGTTCCACAGCATGTTTAACATCTGCATAAGTCCAATTCAAGGGTACCAACAAAACATATTACAATAAAACCAACATCCAAGAGAGCTTGCAACATCTTGTAGGATCAAAGTCTTTATTCTACAGTAGTGTGCAGTAGGCTATACATAGGCTTTACATACTGTACTCATACGATGGGTACAACAGCAACCCAGGGTTAGATCTTATACTGACATAAATGGAGAAAACAACAAATAAGCTGCTCTTAGATACATTTATGTGTGTATTTATTGCTTTATTTACTATGGAACCACACACTTGTTGTTAAAACCAGATGTACCTATTTTGCATTTGTCTGTATATCTATGGTTGGAACTCCAGTGGGCATGGCCCAGGTATGGGAGAAGTCAGCCCAGGTTTCTCAGAAAGGGAGGGAGGGGGCTGATAAAGGCCTACAGCTGCCCCTATCAGCAGCACCAGACTGGGGCTCTGTTCAGGGTGGGGCAGGGGGCCAGGGAGCTGTGACGCACTGTGTAGAAGTAGGTTGAAGGTTGAAGTCCCAAAACACAGATCTAGGATCAGATTACCCCTACCTACAATTCTAACCCTAACCCCTAGGGAGTTTAAACATTATCTAATCCTAGATCAGTGGTTAGGGCAACTTCTACATATGTTTACAGGCATAAGCATGAGTTAGCAGAAAGAGGGATCTCTCTGCTACCCTAACTACAGAGCACGGGATGAGCCAGATGAAACAATAACATACTGTTATGTTTCTATTTACTCAATATTGACTTCTAAATTAAATGAAAGGTTGTTACAAAATAATGACATAATCCTGACTAAATAGCAACTTAAAAACAACAAAATAATGACTAAATATCCAATGCTGTCAGACAGAATATGTAGATGTTTCTGGTTTGTCATCTGTTTAAATGTTTCCTCAGTCTGAAAGCACAGTATCCATATCCATGAGAATAGAGACCAAATCGCTTGACAAAAATCCATATTCTTCCTGTAACATTGAGTTAAGAAATCCCTTACAAGTTGGATGAGCTGCTGTTCCTGGTCAAGATGAGAATTCCATTATAAGCTAGTTTTGCCTTTAGCATTGTATCTAGCCCCTCCACATTGGCTGTCTGTCATCATTTCATGCCAACCAATGCCCAGCTGAGCCTGGCCCTGTCTGCGTTTAATCAGACCCCACCCACCAACACTCTCCAGAGTACTTTCCATGCACGGAAAGCCAACCCCAGACTTCATGTCAAACCTACATTCACGGTGTGTTTTGTGTTTCATAGGTAGTGGACAGATCCCTGGTGAAATAAATAAATGAAATACAGAGATGAGTTATACAGATGGTACAGATGTCCTTCACGCAGACTCTCACTTCACTGTTTTCTCATCACATCTCAAGCTACTGAACAGAGACGGTCTAAATTAACTCACGGAAACACATAAAGACAGATGCATACAGGAGCTTCTAGATGTTTTAAAATGCATGCTTCAATTGTTGTAATTCAACCATGGTTTTAGGCCTCATAATAGTTAGCTAGTAATACCTAGTGATCTAACTCACATCCGGCTGGTGTTTGCCGGTGTTCTTGTTTGGCACTCAAGCTTTTAGTTTGATTTTAGCTCAATATTATTTTAGCCCAATCTACAACCTTTTTTATTTCATTGTATAATTGTATTACCTAATCCTAATGTTTAATACTATGTTTCATCTGACACTCTGTCGTAGCATTTTTATCCACACTGTTTTAGTTGCAGTGTTAGCCATCACCTGCAGCGGAGTCTGCCTGCTCCTGCCTGTAGCTCGTAAACCTGCCTAGATGGATACAGTCATGAGCCCACTTGACCCATCAACCTGCATGGAGAAAGAGGACAGCCATGAGATGAGTCCTGCAACATGATATTGTTGTTAAAAAAAACTGCACTTTCATGAGAAAAAAAGTCTCACAATATTTCTCTGCTGAGGGAGGTTTCTGTTGTACCTTTCAGGTCAAGGTCTAGCTTTGCTGCCTTTATTAAAGGCATGAAAATTAGCACACTTTTTAGTGAATAGGGTGCGATTTGGGATGCAAGGACAAAGTGCAGTTACAATGAGTGTCCAACAGGTGACACCATTGTGTTAGACTTCCAAGTCCTTGACAGACCTCTGCTCGGCATATCGCTGGTGTATGAGAATAGTCCTCTCTCCTCCGTCTACATAATTCTATCTGTCTAATTTAAGTATAAGAGTTGCAGGTAAATAAGACTTATTACAGGAATGGAGATGGCTATCTGTCGTAAACACAAACTAACTCTCCCAAGGGGCTGTAAGCAAACACAAAACAGCAAGTGGAATATCAGAGAAAAGAAAGAGGGAGTGATGGGACATCTGTGAAGATTTTCAGAATGAGAAGCAGACAGGAAGGATGTTGGTGACTGATCCATAGGAGGTTAACCCTGACCTCTGTCATGCAGTCGGACACAGAATAATCAGTGTGCACAGCAAATTGGTGATATTTCAGTGTAACATTTCTAGTGTTGATTCAGGAGTGAAAATCACTCTGTAAGAGTGAAATTAACACTCTGTGATGTAAAATAACCATCCGAGTTGGTGTTAGCAACCAGAGTTATTGTTTAACACTGTGGAGAGTAAAACAGTTCCATCAAAACCACACCCATCATTATCATATTTCCCAGCATGCTCTACTGCAAGTTGAATCGTCTTTGTTTTTAATATATGTGTACATTGATTGATTGATTAATCTTATGCTACACAAAGATAAATAACATTCTTAACTAATCCAATCAGTTAGTTAGACTTGTTGCACCCGTTACTGAAATGGTTGTTCCGGTTTAAATGTTTTTTTAAATCAAGTTTCCTAACCCTAACAGTCATTCTGAATGCAGGTTGCAGTTTAATACAAAGACTGTTGGATATCCTAACTTTGGCTGGATTCCAATAGGAATTACACATCATTTTGCCAGCCAGTATAATGTGACTTGCAAACTAGGAGTTTCCTAACAAAGCTGTGTTAGGGTAAAACCAATCCATCAGTTAGGCCAATATGTCAGGCCTTATGATATATGTAATGTATAACGTATTGATAACATTTGCCTAGGAACTCACTTGATGAAAGCCACAGGTATTTAAAAGGAAAGAATTCAACAACAATGTCTCTGTCACTAACAGTCATGGGTGTTAACTCTACAATTTACTCAAAAATAAAATAAATTATGCTTTACACCATACAGTGTTAAAACAACACTCAACAATTATTTCCTGTAACATTACAGGTGTTCCTTTACTACACTGAGAAAGTGTAACAGCTTCAGCACTAAGAAAAGTGAGTCCAGTTGAATTTAAATTGAGTGTTATGTTTTACACTGTAGGTGTTGCGTAATACTCCACAGTAGAGCTATGCAAATACCACTATCAAGTTCCTTTGAACACTTTAAGAGGAAAATGGGGAACCCTGCAACAGAGTTATATATTTAACACTTTCAAATGTGTTGTTTTAACACCAGTACAGTGGGACTCAAAAGTTAATTGAAAATAATGTACACACACACACACACACACACACACACACACACACACACACACACACACACACACACACACACACACACACACACACACACACACACAATCAGTGGTGAGAGCGTGCTATGCATTCTCTTAGCTCTTCCTGCATCATAGAGGGAGTGTGAAGGAGGAGGAGAAGGAGGAGGACTGAACAACATCCAGCTTTTCCCCTAATCAAGATTACTATCTCACTATTGTGTTGCTGTTGGATGGGTTGGGTCTGTTCATACTGTAGCCAGGGCCTAGAGCCGTGTGTTGACATGAAAGAAACAGGTGGAATGCATTCTCTCTCTCTCTCCTCACTCTCTCTCCCTCTCTCTCTCTCTCTCCTCACTCTCTCTCCCTCTCCTTCTCTCTCTCCCTCACTCTCTCTCTCTCTCTCTCCTTCTCTCTCTCTCTCTCTCTCTCTCTCTCTCTCTCTCTCTCTCCTTCTTTCTCTCTTTATCTTGTTTTCTCTCCTCTCTCCCACTCTCTAATTATCTCTCTCTGTAACTGCGTTCCCTGCCTGGTCTCTCCTTTAGTGAGAGGTGAGGGGATACCTAGTTTTCTGTGTCACCTGGCGACCTCAGTATCTGTCAGGTGATGACTCATCCCCTGGTCCACCCATGAGTGACTAAATGTGCTAGTTATGCATCGAAAACACAAACCCACGCAACCCACTTTGAAAGCTAAAAATAGACTTTAAACGTTAAGATAGGTGGGACCTAGCCCATTCATAGACGCTAAGTACCTTCAGCGTCTATTCATGAAGGTATTGTATGGCCGTGGGAGTTTTGTTAAGTTTTTGGAAACGCATCTTTCATATCAATGAAAAATACCCCCAAATTAACTCAAGGTTAAATTACAGGGCTAGGGTTACTGTTCCCACATTGCCAAATCTCCATGTTACAGCACTTCTTTACAAAAGACAGACAGAAGACAGAGATGACCACCTGTGCTAATTAACTATCTATTAACTACTAACACCTGTGTGTAAGCGTAACTGGGGAGGAAGTGTAGCGTAAGTGTAGTTCATTGGCTGGAGGCACACAGCCGCATGGATCTGACCTGCTACAGTAAGTGCATGTTTTTATTTGAAAGATTATTTGTCACTGATATGAAACATAGTTCCATATGATTTGAAAAGTGTATCACAAGCGATGATTATTAAAGTTTCTAAACGTTAAAACAGAGCGTTGTGATTGTGAGTTCACATCGTCCCACTGGTAAGCTGTGCTTATAGCTGAGAACCCTTGGGATAAGGCAGAATGCCTTGTTAACGCCTTGGGATCTTGAGAGCAAGGTGGGACCCACAAATAAATAACAGGAATTTAGTTGAAACAAATAACTGTAATACTTGGTGGTTTGGTCCAGCCCTTTCTTATTGAATTAACACTTTATTTTGAACTGTTATACTGAGGAGGAGCACTGAGGTGAAGTGTCTAGAAAGCTTTAGCAAACGTATCTCTGTACAGTAACTTTTAGAATGGAAGAATTATACTCCTCTAATTTACAGAGAAAAAAACATCTCAATCTGTTTTTCTCCACTATATCCTGTAAGCCTTCACTCCATCCTGACCGACATATATTGGACTGAAAGCTCATTTGTTCTGCTTGTGCATTGTATTCAGCTTATTCAAAAGGGAAGTGGCTTTCTGAATTTCCTGCACGTAGTTTAGGGCTCACACAGGCTACAAAACAATTAAAAGGGAGGGGAAAGGCCTGCATGCCTTATAAAAGCTATTACACGGTTAAATTTGCTCTCCCTCTCTCTCTCTCTCTCTCTCTCTCTCTCTCTCTCTCTCTCTCTCTGTCTGGCGTTCTATCTCACTGTCCCTCTCTTTCCTCAGTTAAGGTGTCTATACAGAGAGAGAGAAAGAGAATGAGTGAGAGAGTGAGAGAGAGAGAGAGAGAGAGAGAGAGAGAGAGAGAGAGAGAGAGAGAGAAAGAAAGAAAGAAAGAGAGTGAGTGAATGAGTGAGTGAGAGCGAGCGAGTGAGAGAGAGAAAGAAAGAAAGAAAGAAGTTGAGGGAGAGAGAAATGGAGAGATGAAGAGAGAGAGAAGAGTGGGGAAAAAGCTTTAAAAATAACTAAACGAGGTGGTGTCCCTTGAGGATTATTGACTCTGGGTAATACATTTACATTTGAGTAATTTAGCAGACGCTCTTATCCAGAGCGACTTACAGTTAGGGCATTCATCGTAAGATACCTCGGTAAGACAACCACATATCACAGTTGAAGCAAGTACATTTTTCCTCAATAAAAAAGTCAGGGCGGGATTCTGCCGAGAAGGTAGTTGCTCTGTTAGGTTTTAATGTAGTCTGGTAAGTCTCTCAGACCCTAGCTACTATCTACCCTGGAGCCATAATATCTCTTACATAGGCTTTTCATTAACATCTGAAGCCGCACTTTATAATAAGGAAATGTTTTAGGCTAGCGTTAGGCCACAACGTATTTGAAATGATCTAATAATAAATGGAAGTGACTGTGTAAAAGCTGACTTGCAGAATACATTATGGTCGTCCCTTGCATGGACTTCTGGTTGGTTTCATCTCGTCCCTTCTGTCACCACTGGCCCCAGTATTTTATGGGTCTGACAGTAGACGGTTAGGCCATGAATGTGGCTGCTTGTGATGACATGACCATACACTATTCAAAAGACCAGACCAGACACCCCCTGGCATGTGTGTGTGTGGGGGTCACACACAATGACAACGGCTGAGAAACAGGTACCATAAAGCATGAGAATGCTCCCCTCTGCTCCCTCTCTGACCTCTGTGGGTCTTTGTTATTCCAGTTGAGCTGCGCTCCACTGGGACTGACTGGCCTGTCCAAGTGGCTCTGTCTCGTACTTCCCAGACGTGGCCTTCCAACCACCGTAGTGCCATAAACCATCAGAAACTAGAGTTCTCTCTCTGTTCTGGCCAATTATCTGAGCAGCAGAGGTTCCCAGTAAATCTATTGTATGATAACAGGACATATTCCACAGACATTGGATTACTCTGGTTAATTATGGCATGTCTGTGTTTGTGTATACAGTATCTGTGTGTGCATTTGTATGTATACTGAACAACAATACAAACGCAACATGCAATAATTACATTGATTTGACTGAGTTACAGTTAATATGAGGAAATCAGTCAATTGAAATAAATTCATTAGGCCCTAATATATTGATTTCACATGACTGGAATACAAATATGTATCTGTTGGTCACAGACACCTTTAAAAAATGGGCCTCACAATGGGCCTCAGGATCTGGTCACGTTTTTTTTGTGCATTCAAATTGCCATTGAAAAAAATGCAATTGTGTTCGTTGTCTGTAGCTTATGCCTGCCCATACCATAACCCCATCCACACCATGGGGCACTCTGTTCACAACGTTAACATCAGCAAACCGCTTACCCACATCAAGCCATATACGTACGTGGTCTGCGGTTGTGAAGCCGGTTGGACGTACTGCCAAATTCTCAAAAATTATGTTGGAGGCGGCTTATGGTAGAGAAATGAACATTCAATTCTCTGGCAACAGCTCTGGTGGACATTCCTGCAGTCTACATGCCAATTGAACACTCCCTCAAAACTTGAGAAATCTGTGGCATTGTGTTACGTGACAAAACTGCACATTTTAGAGTGGCCTTTTATTGTCCCCAGCACAAGGTGCACCTGTGTAATGATCATGCTGTTTAATCTTCTTCTTGATATGCCACACCTGTCAGGTGGATGGATTCTCTTAGCAAAGGAGAAATGCTCACTAACAGGGATGTAAACAAATTTGTGCACAAAAGTTGAGAGAAATAAGCTTTTTGTGCGTATGTAAAATGTCTGTGATCTTTTATTTCAGCCTATGAAACATGAGACCAACACTTTACATGTTGCGTTTATATTTTTTGTTCAGTGTATATGTGTAGTGGTTGGTGGTGGTGTATGTGTGTAGCCACACTGCAGCAGCCCCAGTGCCCCAGCTCTCTGACCCTGTATTCTGTGAAGTGCTGCCAGAGCTGTTTCCTGCCCAGAGCCTCAGAGCTCCGGCAGGAGGAAGGGAGCTTTGAAGCGATCGCACAGCGGTGTGTTACCGAACATCAGGCATCCCAAAACAGGTCTGCAGGGAGGAAGTAGAATGCACACACACACACACACACACACACTCAGCAGTCCTGGGGGTATAGATGCTAGGATGTAAAGAGGTTTAAATCATTTGTTGGAAGTCTCCCTGGTTCTTTATATTTAGGTTCTGACAAAGTTCGTAAGGTCAACCTGATGATTGGTTGGGCCTGTCTTCATAGGGTAATAGTATAACAACCTGTTATGAGATGTATTTTACTTTATAACTATTATTTTCTTTGACTGTCCCACAGTCTCAGTAGATGTCAGAGCAAACTGCTTGAGAGGCTCAATGTGATTTACATTTCACTAGAAATGAGTCTGCGCTGTATTACGATTGTATGATTGTATCACCCTGTCAGTGGATGTTAAAGGAAATGGTTGGAGAGGCTCTTGAAGTATTTATACAGTGAAGAATTAAAATATTTATACTGGACACGGCCACTCTTTAAGATACAATATTTGTGTTACCATGCAGCCAGGATGGTATCATGCTACAGAGCATTTGGAGACGGTCCCTGGCTGATGTTTATAATTTTCCCTCTCTCCGTGCCAAATCCATATTTTTCTCTCTGAGAAACATTCTCTGACACCTGCTCCAAAAGCAGTCATGCACCCAATGTACCTGACAGGCCTGTAGAGACATTAAAACAGATGTTATTCTTAACAAGCAGATTTTTTTTTCCCGGGACACAAGCAGATTTTTTTAATTGGATCAAGTCCCTGCTTTGCCTCTGTCCTTTCTTTCTTTCTTTCTTTCTTTCTTTCTTTCTTTCTTTCTTTCTTTCTTTCTTTCTTTCTTTCTTTCTTTCTTTCTTTCTTTCTTTCTTTCTTTCTTTCTTTCACAAGCTTGTCTCACTATCTTAGCTGGCATGCTTGCTGGCCAGTGGCGGCCCGTCATTCAGGGAAGGAGGGGACAGGGCCCCACCTGTTTTGAGCCCCACATTCAGCAAGCACCAAAACAATTATAGAAAAAAAAAGTTTGCACATCTCAATTATCATTAGAAACTACATTTGTTTAAGCAAGTCAGCCATATCAGCTATGTTTTTTTTAAGGCATTAAATAAGGCTGAATGAACTGTTTCGCTACCAGACATGGCTCGCTGATAGCCAGGTGTAGCAGTGGTAAGATGTTGGGACTGCTGGCATGCATCACACTTTCTTGGACGGAAAAGGACCCTGGACGCAGGTCGGGGAGTATCGCCGTCCGAAGGAGGAGATTGAAGCAGCAAAGGCGGAACGGCAACGTTACGAGGAGTTGGAGCAGCGATGCAGGAACGAGAGGCAGCCCCCTAAATATTTTTTTGGGGAGGGCACACAGGGAGATTGGCAGAGTCAGGGTTCAGACCTGAGCCAACTCCTCATGCTTACCATGGGGAGCGAGTGACCGGTCAAGCACCATGCCTTCAGTGCGCATCCACAGCCCGGTGCGCTCTGTGCAAGCTCCCTGCAGTGGCCGTGCTAGAGTGGGCATTCAGCCAGGACGGATTGTGCCGGCTCAGCGCTCCTGGCCTCCGGTGTGTCTCTTCAGTCCAGGTTATCCTGCACCAGCTCTACGCACGGTGTCCCTGGTCTGTTCCAGCTCCCCACACTTTATTTTATTTATTTTTTATTTTATTTCACCTTTATTTAACCAGGTAGGCAAGTTGAGAACAAGTTCTCATTTACAATTGCGACCTGGCCAAGATAAAGCAAAGCAGTTCGACACATACAACAGAGTTACACATGGAGTAAAACAAACATACAGTATAAACAAGTCTATATGCGATGTGAGTAAATGAGGTGAGATAAGGGAGGTAAAGGCTAAATAAAAATAAAAAAAGGCCATGATGGCAAAGTAAATACAATATAGCAAGTAAAACACCGGAATGGTAGATTTGCAGTGGAAGAATGTGCAAAATAGAAATAAAAATAATGGGGTGCAAAGGAGCAAAATAAATAAATAAATAAAATAAATACAGTAGGGAAAGAGGTAGTTGTTTGGGCTAAATTATAGGTGGGCTATGTACAGGTGCAGTAATATGTGAGCTGCTCTGACAGCTGGTATTTAAAGCTAGTGAGGGAGATACAGTGGGGCAAAAAAGTATTTAGTCAGCCACCAATTGTGCAAATTCTCCCACTTAAAAAGATGAGGAGATCTGCATGGAGGAATGGGCCAAAAATACCAGCAACAGTGTGTGAAAACCTTGTGAAGACTTACAGAAAACGTTTGACCTCTGTCATTGCCAACAAAGGGTAAATAACAAAGTATTGAGATAAACTTTTGTTATTGACCAAATACTTATTTTCGACCATAATTTGCAAATAAATTCCTGAAAAATCCTACAATGTGATTTTCTGGATTTTTTTCCCTCATTTTGTCTGTCATAGTTGAAGTGTACATATGATGAAAATTACAGGCCTCTCTCGTCTTTTTAAGTGGGAGAACTTGCACAATTGGTGGCTGACTAAATACTTTTTTGCCCCACTGTAAGTGTTTCCAGTTTCAGAGATGTTTGTAGTTCGTTCCAGTTATTGGCAGCAGAGAACTGGAAGGAGAGGCGGCCAAAGAAAGAATTGGTTTTGGGGGTGACCAGAGAGATATACCTGCTGGAGCACATGCTACAGGTGGGTGATGATATGGTGACCAGCGAGCTGAGATAAGGGGGACTTTACCTAGCAGGTTCTTGAGATGACATGGAGCCAGTGGGTTTGGCGACGAGTATGAAGCGAGGGCCAGCCAACGAGAGCATACAGGTCGCAATGGTGGGTAGTATATGGGGCTTTGGTGACAAAACGGATGGCACTGTGATAGACTGCATCCAATTAGTTGAGTAGGGTATTGGAGGCCATTTTGTAAATGACATCGTCGAAGTCGAGGATTGGTAGGATGGTCAGTTTTACAAGGGTATGTTTGGCAGCATGAGTGAAGGATGCTTTGTTGCGAAATAGGAAGCCAATTCTAGATTTAACTTTGGATTGGAGATGTTTGATGTGGGTCTGGAATGAGAGTTTACAGTCTAACCAGACACCTAGGTATTTGTAGTTGTCCATGTATTCTAAGTCAGAGCCGTTCAGAGTAGTGATGTTGGACAGGCGGGCAGGTGCAGGCAGCGATCGGTTGAAGAGCATGCATTTAGTTTTATTGGAGGCCACGGAAGGAGAGTTGTATGGCATTGAAGCTTGCCTGTAGGGTTGTTAACACAGTGTCCAAAGAAGGGCCAGAAGTATACAGAATGGTGTCGTCTGCATAGAGGTGGATCAGAGACTCACCAGCAGCAAGAGCGACATCATTGATGTATACAGAGAAGAGAGTCGGTCCAAGAATTGAACCCTGTGGCACCCCCATAGAGACTGCCAGAGGTCCGGACAGCAGACCCTCCGATTTGACACACTGAACTCTATCAGAGAAGTAGTTGGTGAACCAGGTGAGGCAATGATTTGAGAAACCAAGGCTGTCGAGTCTGCCGATGAGAATGTGGTGATTGACAGACTCGAAAGCTTTGGCCAGATCAATGAATACGGCTGCACAGTAACGTTTCTTATCGATGGCGGTTAAAATATTGTTTAGGACCTTGAGCGTGGCTGAGGTGCATCCATGACCAGCTCTGAAACCAGATTGCATAGCAGAGAAGGTATGGTGAGATTCGAAATGGTCAGTAATCTGTTTGTTGACTTGGCTTTTGAAGACCTTAGAAAGGCAGGGTAGGATAGATATAGGTCTGTAGCAGTTTTGGTCAAGAGTGTCCCCCCCCCTTTGAAGAGGGCGATGACCGCAGCTGCTTTCCAATCTTTGGGAATCTCAGACGACACGAAAGAGAGGTTGTACAGGCTAGTAATAGGGGTGGCAACAATTCGGCAGATAATTTTAGAAAGAAAGGGTCCAGATTGTCTAGCCCGGCTGATTTGTAGGGGTCCAGATTCTGCAGCTCTTTCAGAACATCAGCTGACTGGATTTGGGAGAAGGAGTAATGGGGAAGGCTTGGGCGAGTTGCTGTGGGGGGTGCAGTGCTGTTGACCAGGGTAAGGGTAGCCAGGTGGAAAGCATGGCCAGCCGTAGAAAAATGCTTATTGAAATTCTCAATTATAGTGGATTTATCAGTGGTGACAGTGTTTCCTATCTTCAGTGCAGTGGGCAGCTGGGAGGAAGTGTTCTTATTCTCCATGGACTTTACAGTGTCCCAGAACTTTTTTGAGTTAGTGTTCCAGGAAGCAAATATCTGCTTGAAAAAACTAGCCTTGGCTTTTCTAACTGCCTGTGTATAATGGTTTCTATCTTCCCTGAAAAGCTGCATATCACGGGGGCTGTTCGATGCTAATGCAGAACGCCATAGGATGTTTTTGTGTTGGTTAAGGGCAGTCAGGTCTGGAGAGAACCAAGGGCTATCTATATCTGTTCCTGGATCTAAATTTCTTGAATGGGGCATGCTTATTTAAGATGGTTAGGAAGGCATTTAAAAAATAACCAGGCATCCTCTACTGACGGGATGAGAGCAATATTCTTCCAGGATACCCCGGCCAGGTCGATTAGAAAGGTCAGCTCGCTGAAGTGTTTCAGGGAGTGTTTGACAGTGATGAGTGTAGGTCGTTTGACCGCTGATCCATTACGGATGCAGGCAATGAGGCAGTGATCGCTGAGATCTTGGTTGAAGACAGCAGAGGTGTATTTAGAGGGCAAGTTGGTTAGGATGATATCTATGAGGGTGCCTGTGTTTACGGCTTTGGGCAGGTACCTGGTAGGTTCATTGATCATTTGTGTGAGATTGAGGGCATCAAGCTTAGATTGTAGGATGGCTGGGGTGTTAAGCATGTTCCAGTTTAGGTCGCCTAGCAGCACGAGCTCTGAAGATAGATGGGGAGCAATCCGTTCACATATGGTGTCCAGAGCACAGCTGGGGGCAGAGGGTGGTCTATACCAGGCGGCAACGGTGAGAGTCTTGTTTTTAGAGAGGTGGATTTTTAAAAGTAGAAGTTCAAATTGTTTGGGTACAGACCTGGATAGTAGGACAGAACTCTGCAGGCTATCTTTGCAGTAGATTGCAACACCGCCCCCTTTGGCAGTTCATTCTTGTCTGAAAATGTTGTAGTTTGGGATGAAAATTTCAGAATTTTTGGTGGTCTTCCTAAGCCAGGATTCAGACACAGCTAGAATATCCGGGTTGGCAGAGTGTGCTAAAGCAGTGAAAAAAACAAACTTAGGGAGGAGGCTTCTAATGTTAACATGCATGAAACCAAGGCTATTACGGTTACAGAAGTCATCAAAAGAGAGCGCCTGGTGAATAGGAGTGGAGCTAGGCACTGCAGGGCCTGGATTCACCTCTACATCACCAGAGGAAAAGAGGAGGAGTAGGATAAGGGTAAAAAAAAAGCAATGAGAATTGGTCGTCTAGAACGTCTGGAACAGAGAGTAAAAGGAGGTTTCTGGGGGTGATAGCTTCAAGGTAAAATGTACAGACAAAGGCATGGTAGGATGTGAATACAGTGGAGGTAAACCTAGGTATTGAGTGATGATGAGAGATATACTGTCTCTAGAAACACCATTGAAACCAGGAGATGTCATCGCATGTGTGGGTGGTGGAACTAATAGGTTGGATAAGGTATAGTGAGCAGGACTAGAGACTCTACAGTGAAATAAGCCAATAAACACTAACCAGAACAGCAATGGACAAGGCATATTGACATTAAGGAGAGGCATGCTTAGTCGAGTGATCAAAAGGGTCCAGTGAGTAGTGAGGTTGGTTGGGGTCACGGTGATTCAGACAGCTAGCCGGGCCATCGGTAGCAAACTAGCATAGGATGGAGGTCTGTTTTTAGCCACCTCGTGCGTTTCCGTCGGTAGGATTATTGGGGTTCCGTGTGGTAGAGGGGATCAATCCAATTCGCAAAAAAAAAATAGATATAGTTATAGAGGCCCAAGAAAAAAGAAAAAAATTGTCCGATAGGTCTATTCAGATAGCAGCCGATAAGACAGCTAACTATTAGCGGACCGCAGATGGGCGTTCAGGTAACGTCGCGACGGAGGAGCCAGCTGGATAACTCCCTCGGGCAGATAACGTCGGTAGTCCAGTGAAGGCCCGGTGGGGCTCCGCGTTGGCAGTAAAATGGGTCCGGATAGGTGATTGTAGCCCAGGATTGACTGATGGAACTCTTCAGCTGGCTAGCTCCGGAATAATTGATGTTTGCTCCGGAATCGACGTAAGCTAATAGTCACATGGATAGCAGCTAGCTAGCTGCGAGATCCAGGTTTAAATGTCCAGAGCTTGCGGTTGAAATCCGGGGACATGGAGAGAAAAATAGGTCAGGTATGTTCCGGTCCGAGCCGCGCCATACAAAACTGGAGATAGATTTTCGAGCTAAAGGATAGCTGATGACCACAAACCGTGGTTAGCTGAATGCTAACGATTAGCCAGTAAAGAAGCTAACTAGCTTCTGGCTAGCTTCTGATTAGCTTCTGGTAAGCTTCATGCCAGCTTCTGGCTAGCTTCTGGTTAGCTTCTGGTTAGCTTCTATGGAGGATTACAGATTTGTGGTAAATAATACTTTCTTTAAAAAAATATATAAATTGGTGAGGCGGGTTGCAGGAGAGTGCCGGGCTACTGGGGGTATCCAGCCAGGACGAGTTGTGTCAGCGTTGCGCTCCAGACCTTCGGTGCGCCTCCACGGTCCAGTGTGTCCTGCGCTGGCTCTATGCCTCCAATGCGCAGTCATAGCCCAGTGCGTCCTGTGCCAGCTCTCCACATTCACCGAGCTAAAGTGAGTATCCAGCCAGGATGTGTTGCGGTAGCTCCACTGCCAGTACGTCTCCTCAGTCCAGTGAGACCTGTTCCGGCGCCACGTACTAAGCCTCCAGCGACGGTCCCCAGTCCGGAGCCTCCACTTATGATCGGTGGTCTGGTTCCTCCGGCGATAATCAGCGGCCCGGTTCCTCCAGTGAAGGTCCATGCACCAGGGCCGCCACCAAAGCGGAGGGATCTGTGGGCGAAGGGGGGTCTACGTCCGCACCAGAGCAGCCGCCGTGAAGGCACCTTTGGGGGGTACTGTCACGCCCTGGCCATAGAGAGGTTTGGTTAGGCCAGGGTGTGACTAGGGTGGGCATTCTAGTTTCTTTATTTCTATGTTGGTGTGGTTCCCAATCAGAGGCAACTGTCTATCGTTGTCTCTGATTGGGGATCATAGATAAGTTGTCCTTTTTCGTTTGGGTTTTGTGGGTAGTTGTTTTCTGTTTAGTGTCTGCACCTGACAGAACTGTTTCGGTTTTCCCTCTTTGTTATTTTGTTTGAGTGTTTTGAGTAAAACATGTATCATGAACACTTACCACGCTGCCCTTTGGTCCACTCATTCCGACAAGAGCCGTGACATACATAGAATTAAGCATAATGATTATGGCTCTAGATTGCAGAAAAAACAAGTTTCAGTGTTTAGGAAAAATGCTAAAAATTATACTTCTGGACCATTACGTACTTTGTACCACCTCATATTTTGGGGTTGCATGATGCCCTTGAGTGAGTCACACAGTGATTGGTCATGATGACGAGTAACAGTGATCAGGTGAATAGATCAAATGTGGTATTCTGCTCTCAGGTGTTATCCACATCGATGGGACCGCAGTGGAGAAGGTGGAAAGCTTTGAGTTCCTCGACGTACACATCACTGACAAACTAAAATGGTCTACCCATACAGACAGTGTGGTGAAGAAGGTGCCTCTTCAACCTCAGGAGGCTAAAGAAATTTGGCTTAACACCTAAAATCCTCACAAACTTTTACAGATGCACGATTGAGAGCATCTTGTCGGGCTGTATCACCGCCTGGTATGGCAACTGCACCGCCCACAACCGTAAAGATCTCCAGAGGGTGATGCAGTCTGCCCAACGGATTACCGGGAGCAAACTTCCCGCCCTCCTGGACACCTACAGCACCCAATGCCATAGGAAGGCCAAAAAGATAATCAAAGACATCAACCACCCGAGCCACTGCCTGTTCACCCCGATATCATCCAGAAGGCGAGGTCAGTACAGGTGCCTCAAAGCTGGGACAGAGAGACTGAAAAACAGATTCTATCTCAAGGCCATCAGGCTGCTGAACAGCAATAACTAGCACACCAGAGGCAGCTGCCTATAGACATAGATTAGGAAGCACTGGCCACTTTTAAAAATGGATCACTGGCCACTTTAAACATGTTTCTGTATCAAATATTACTTATCTCATATGTATAAACTGCACTCCACACTATTCTACGGTATCTCAGTCACTTTTAAATTGTGTTTACATATTGCATCACCCATTTCATATATACAGTATATACTGTATTGTATTCTATACTACACCACTGACTGTGAAACAGCCATCTCCAGCACATCAGAGGCTGCTGCCTATAGACATACAGTTGAAGTCGGAAGTTTACATAAACCTTAGCCAAATACATTTAAACTCAGTTTTTGATTATTCCTGACATTTAATCCTAGTAAAAAATCCCTGTTTTAGGTCAGTTAGTATCACCACTTTATTTTAAGAATAAGAAATGTCAGAACAATAGTATAGAGAATTATTTATTTCAGCTTTTATTTCTTTCATCACATTCCCAGTGGATCAGAAGTTTACATACACTCAATTAGTATTTGGCAGCATTGCCTTTAAATTGCTTAACTTGAGTCAAACGTTTCGGTTAGCTTTCCACAAGCTTCCCACAATAGGTTGGGTGAAGTTTGGTCCATTACTCCTGACAGAGCTGGTGTAAATGAGTCAGGTTTGTAGGCCACACACTTTTTCAGTTCTGCCCACAAATTTTCTATAGTATTGAGGTCAGGGCTTTGTGATGGCCACTCCAATACCTAGACTTTGTTGTCCTTAAGCCATTTTGCCACAACTTTGGAAGTATGCTTGGTGTCATTGTCCGTTTGGAAGACCCAGTCCCTCCTGCCGCAAAGCACCCCCACAACATGATGCTGCCACCCCCGTGCTTCATGGTTGGGATGGTGTTCTTTGGCTTGCAAGCCTCCCCCTTTTTCCTCCAAACATAACAATAGTCATTATGGCCAAAAAGTTATATTTTTGTTTCATCAGACCAGAAGACATTTCTCCAAAAAGTACAATCTTTGTCCCCATGTGCAGTTTCAAACCGTAGTCTGGCTTTTTTATGGCGGTTTTGGAGCAGTGGCTTTTTCCTTGATGAGCGGCCTTTCAAGTTATGTCGATATAGGACTCGTTTTACTGTGGATATAGATACTTTTGTGCCTGTTTCCTCCAGCATCTTTGCAAGGTCCTTTGCTGTTGTTCTAGGATTGATTTGCACTTTTTGTACCAAAGTACAGTCATCTCTAGGAGACAGAACACATCTCCTTCCTGAGCGGTACGACGGCTGCATGGTCCCATGGTGTTTATACTTGCGTACTATTGTTTGTACAGATGAAAGTGGTACCTTCAGGCGTTTGGAAATTGCTCCCAAGGATGAACCAGACTTGTGGAGGTCTACAATTGTTTTTCTGAGGTCTTGGCTGATTTCTTTAGATTTTCCCATGATGTCAAGCAAAGAGGCACTGCGTTTGAAGGTAGACCTTGAAATACATCCACAAGTACACCTCCAATTGACCAAAAATGATGTCAATTAGCCTATTAGAAGCTTCTAAAGCCATTATGTCATTTTCTGGAATTTTCCAAGCTGTTTGAAGGCACAGTCAACTTAGTGTATGTAAACTTCTGACCCACTGGAATTGTCATACAGTGAATTATAAGTGAAATTATCTGTCTGTAAACAATTGTTGGAAAATGACTTGTCACACACAAAGTAGATGTCCTAACCGATTTGCCAAAACTATAGTTTGTTAACAAGAAATTTGTGGAGTGGTTTTACAACTATTTTAATGACTCCAACCTAAGTGTGTGTAAATTTACGATTTAAACTGTAGATTAGGAATCACTGGCCACTTTAGGGAAATTAAACACTAGCCACTAGCCGTATCATGCATTACTCATCTCATATGTATAAACTGTACTCTACACTATTCTACGGTATGTTAGTCACTTTAATTGTGTGTAAATATTGCATCACCCATCTCATGTATATACTGTATTCTATACTAAGCCACTATATCTTAGTCCAATGCTACTCTGACAAATATGTACTTATTCTTAATCCATTCCTTACTTAGATTTACGTGTATTTTGGGTATAAATTGTGAAACTGTTAGATATTACTTGTTAGATATTGCTACACTGTCAGAGCTAGAAACACAAGCATTTCACTACACCCTCAATAACATCTACTAAACACGTGTGACGAATACATTTGATTTGATTTGAGATTTTTTGATTAGACAGAAAAAGTAACCCAGATGTAAAGGAGGACCGTTAGACAGAACAGAACACGAATGGACACCCTGCCGTAGGAGGGAGAAAAGAGCCCACCTGGATAGGGTTTTGCCAGGAGGGGTTCTGTGGTGTTATTCTTGGCTTCACTGGTTAGGGTATCTAGTATCTGTAGGTATCCATGGCCCATCAGAGGTGAGGGGCTGCAATGAGTTTTAAAGGATAAGGAAAAATATAACATGCTCTCACAACTACATGAACCATATATGGCTGGCTCTCTATGGTAGAACGGTGTATTCTATTTCCTACTCACGCATAAAGAAGACGCACGCGCGCCTGCTATAGCACGGGCACACCGGTTGGCGGTGACGTTTGACAACGCTCGGTTTCTCTCCAGGACAGCACAGTCAACCTCGCGTGTCAACGGTACAGACGGACTGAAATTCCCCGCGGAATTAGCCGAGCCGATTCGGAGACAGCCAGCGGTAGGAGAATGTCTCTGTTATGGCAACGAAGAGGACACGGTTTGTGAGAGTGACATAATCCCCTCCTTTCGGATGCAGTTATAAAATAGGTTATATTGTATATGTCATCCTGCAGTTGCATGATTGAATCATGAAGTGACTTGATTTACACGGTATATTGTCCATCGGAGTGCGACCAACAAGGTGGAGCAAGCTGTTGAGGACCGGAGCATTTTCAGTAAGGTAGGTGTTCTGGCAATTATGAGACCATGCATGCTTTGGTAGGCTACTGTAAAAAAAAATAAAAGTGCAGAGAATTACAAACTTAACATTTAGAGTTTTCTACTGGAGATGCCAAATCTATGTTATGATGCACATTGTATAGTCTATTCGAGGGAAAATAGGATTTGAATAATGAGAGAGGATTGCATTTGGCCTCAATCCAACACATTTCAATTGTTCAAAACATGATTTCGACTGTACAGCCCACGGTGACAAGCCGATAGTATTGCATCCGTGATGCTGTAGCATACACGCTTGGGAAGTAAAGGAGCCAGGGCCGGAAGAACCTTTTGGGTCTTTGAGGAACTTCTGTGTAAAGATGTATTTAATTTCAATTGTCAGTGCAGTTTTTCAAAATACACTATAAGTATAAATGTCAAATCAATTTGGTTAAAATTCAAAACAATAAACAATTCAAACAATAAGTAATCAAACCAACTTAAGCTAAACAGGTCAAAATAAAAAACAACAAGAAAAAAAACATATATTCAGTGAATAATCAGGTGTCAATTATCAGTCCATCAATTAGTTAGTCAGTTAGTCATGGTTGGTCTGGTGGAGTGGTTGCCGGTGTGTGTCTTTGTGTTGAGGAGGAGAAGCTGTAGGGTCTGGGCTGACAGTTGCTGGATGGAGGTGGTAGTTGTGGTTGGTCGGTGCTGTGTCCAGGGTTGGTGCTGCTGTTGGGGCTGGGACCAGGAAAACCTGGGTTGGTGTTGGGGCCAGGTTGGAAATCGTGCTGGTACCAGGGCTGGAAACCAGGGGTTGGTGCTGGTTTTGGTGCTGGGACTGGGGACCTAGGAAGAAACAGGAAAAACAGGAATTGGGAACCAAGAACCGGGAACGGGGGCAGGGTTGGCATCTATAGAGGGCAGGAAGGACAACCTGAGGAGCAAGCAGACACACAAGGGAGCCCTAGACCTGCAGGTCAATGGTGTAATTTCCCTGTGGGCTGCTCACTTCGAGTGAAGGTCTGGTGTTTGGTCCCTTCTCCACACCTCTTCTGGTGGTCTGGTGCTGATGGTACTCCCCTGTCGCCTGCTTTAGGCGTAGGTTTAGAGTTTTGGTCCTTCCTCCGCGCCTCTTCTTGTGTGGTGATGAATGGTTCCTGGTTCTGGTCTGGTTTTGTGAGAGGGAACCAGACCAGGGGAGTACCAGCCAAAACCGTTCGGAAGAGTTTGTGCATATATTACAACAACATTATGTTAGTTTTGGACTTCGGTAAGTTTTTTTTTTTGGTTGTTCGTGCATACATTGTTTTTCTTGAGTCCACACCCCTTCATCTGTGATAGGTCAATAGTAGGGATTTTTCAGTGAAGTCTTTGTTGTCTTATAACAAGAGACGACTCGTTTTCATGCACATTTCTTAATTGCGAAACACTGCACCAAACATCTTAGTTAGCTGTAAAATTGAGTGACTAAGATCTCCTCTGCAAAAACATCAGTTAATGACACATTTCTTGAGTTATCGTAGATTAATTAGGACTATTTTGAGGAAGTGTATACTGGCTACGGCGCCTCAAAATGAACAAGCAGTACAGGTCTTCTGGTCGGGTCTGTTGTTGGTCTGTTGTTTGTATGGTCTTTTCCGTTTTGACATTTTTGACCACTTTGGGTCATCGTCTAAGAACTGGAGTTGTGAGGTGCGGGGGTAAAAACAAAGAATGATTCATGAATTTGCATACACCTCTATAAGCCTCATTGAAGCTACAAAACTGTTAGTGTTCAACCTTAACATGTGATGACAATACAACAAAACAGATGAACAGGAATGACATTTACTCCCATAGGTGGCCTAAAAAGATCTATCTGAAAGCCACGCCCCTACTAAGCCACACCTCCAGTCCAGGGTTCCTCCAGAAACCCTTTGCTAAATTGAAACATTAAAGGTTCCTCAAAGAACCCCTCAACTAGTCAAAGGTGCAAATATGAACCATTGACTAGCAATGGTTTCTTGAGGTTCTCCAGGGTGGTTCCTCGAGTCACCACTAATTCTAAGAGTGTACAATAAGTAGGCCTGTTTGCTTTCTGTTTTAAAGTACATGCATGACATTTCCTCAGGCACGTCAACACGCATGACATTAAGACAGGTTTCTGTCTACTGCCCCATCACTGTCAAACACACGCACGCACACGCACACACACACACACACACACACACACACACACACACACACACACACACACACACACACACACACACACACACACACACACACACACACACACACACACACACACACACACACACACACACACACACACACACACAGGTCATTGGGGTGGGATCCCCAGACTTGCCTGAGGGAAGTCAACTATGATCTCATGTATTTATTTTGAGTCTTGTGAGGCAGGAAAGGGCAACATGATTTCCATATCCTCTACCTTTACTTTTACTGTCATTCTCTATTCCTTCTCACTGAATGTCTGATAGGGAGTTTTGGATGTAGGGACCACTGGATTATGATTTGGAAAAGAGCACCAATAATATTACCGATAATCCTCTTTTCTGCAAACTACCATTTCATAATCTCAATTTTATTACATCATCAATTGAGATTAGATCACACTGTGGCTGACTGAGTTATGAGATAAACAACACAATACCAAACTAAATATGCTCATTACACTTCAGACTGTGTCATGCCAACTCTACATTCTTAGAATAAAGGGTTCCAAAAGTCTGTCCCCATAGGATAACTATTTTTGGTTCCAGGTAGAACCCTTTGGGGTTCCAGGTAAAACCCTTTTTTGTTTCATGTAGAACTCTTTACACAGAGGGTTTAACATGGAACCCAAAATGGTTCTACCTGGTACCAAAAGAAGTTATCCGATGGGGACAGCCGAAGAACCCTTTTAGGTTCTAGATAGTAGCCACTGTGGGAGCCAGTCGCCAGAGAAGTTCTGTTCATACTGTAGCCAGGGGCCAGATAAGTTCTGTTCATACTGTAGCCAGGGGCCAGAGAAGTTCTGTTCATACTGTAGCCAGGGGCCAGAGAAGTTCTGTTCATACTGTAGCCAGGGGCCAGAGAAGTTCTGTTCATACTGTAGTCAGGGGCCAGATCCGAGTGTTGAAATGAAAGAAACAGGTGGAATGCCATCTCTTTCTCTCTCTCTCTCTCGCTCTCTCTCTCTCTCTCTCTCTCTCTCTCACCTTCTCTCTTTCTCTCTCTCTCTCGCTCTCTCTCGCTCTCTCTCTCTCTCTGTCTCTCTCTCTCTCTCTCTATCCTCCCCCTCCAATCCATTTTTGTGCTATTGATGTTTCCCTGGGTACAACTGAGACATGTGACCAGCACAGGAGACAGGTCATTGGGGTGGGATCACCAGACTTGCCTGAGGGAAGTCAACTATGATCTCATGTATGTATTTTGGTTCCAGGTAGAACCCTTTACACAGAGGGTTTTACATGGAAATCAAAAGAGTTCTACCTGGTACCAAAAAGGGTTCTTCAAAGGGTTCTCCTATGGGGACAGCCAAAGAATCCTTTTAGGTTCTAGATAGCAGCCACTGTGGGAGCCAGTCGCCAGAGAAGTTCTGTTCATACTGTAGCCAGGGGCCAGATAAGTTCTGTTCATACTGTAGCCAGGGGCCAGAGAAGTTCTGTTCATACTGTAGCCAGGGGCCAGAGAAGTTCTGTTCATACTGTAGCCAGAGGCCAGAGCCGAGTGTTGAAATGAAAGAAACAGGTGGAATGCCACCTCTCTCTCTCTCCTTCTCTCTCCTTCTCTGTCTCTCTCTCTCTCTCCTTCTCTCTCTCTCTCTCTCTCTCTCTCTCTCTCTCTCTCTCTCTCCTCTCTCTTTCTCTCTCTCTCTCTCTCTCTCTCTCTCTCTCTTTCGCTCTCTCTCTCTCTTTCTCTCTCTCTCTTTCGCTCTCTCTCTCTCTCTCTCCCTCTCTCTCTCTCTCTCTCTCTCCTCTCTCTCCTCGCTCTCTCTCTCTATCCTCCCCCTCCAATCCATTTTTGTGCTATCGATGTTTCCCTGGCTACAGCCGAGACATGTGACCAGCACAGGAGCATTAATAACTTGGAACATTCTCATTTTCCCACCTGTATATGTGAGTATCTGGCTGGTGATATATTTGAGGCAGGTATTAGCCAATCCCGTAGAATATTTGCTGATAAATTATTTATTTAACCTTGATTTATTTTTCAATTGTGCCCTGTGTTATAACAAACAACAATCCCGAAATTCTATACAGAATTTACCCCATTCTCACAACATGTGAGAGACAGGGTCAATTTCCTCTTATCCATCTTGCAGAAGGATGATAGTATCCCATGGAGAGATAAACTGACCCATAACCTCAACTGTTTGTTTTGTTTTCCTGTCTGACAGGAAGTGACTTCTGATGACTCAAGACTTCTCTGTAAAAGTAGTTATTAGTGGACGTCGTTATGGTCCTTCCATAGACTGACTCATCGAACCATCTGAATCATTTGGTCACACTCATTAAGAGTGCATACATGGTGCATTACGTATGGTGTTACATGGTGCATTACGTATGGTGTTACATGGTGCATTACATATGGTGTTACATGGTGCATTACATATGGTGTTACATGGTGCATTACATATGGTGTTACATGGTGCATTACATATGGTGTTACATGGTGCATTACATATGGTGTTACATGGTGTATTACGTATGGTGTTACATGGTGCATTACATATGGTGTTACATGGTGCATTACATATGGTGTTACATGGTGCATTACATATGGTGTTACATGGTGTATTACATATGGTGTTACATGGTGCATTACATATGGTGTTACATGGTGTATTACGTATGGTGTTACATGGTGCATTACGTATGGTGTTACATGGTGCATTACGTATGGTGTTACATGGTGCATTACATATGGTGTTACATGGTGCATTACATATGGTGTTACATGGTGTATTACATATGGTGTTACATGGTGCATTACATATGGTGTTACATGGTGCATTACGTATGGTGTTACATGGTGCATTACGTATGGTGTTACATGGTGCATTACGTATGGTGTTACATGGTGCATTACATATGGTGTTACATGGTGCATTACATATGGTGTTACATGGTGTATTACGTATGGTGTTACATGGTGCATTACATATGGTGTTACATGGTGCATTACATATGGTGTTACATGGTGTATTACATATGGTGTTACATGGTGCATTACGTATGGTGTTACATGGTGCATTACGTATGGTGTTACATGGTGCATTACGTATGGTGTTACATGGTGCATTACATATGGTGTTACATGGTGCATTACATATGGTGTTACATGGTGCATTACATATGGTGTTACATGGTGCATTACGTATGGTGTTACATGGTGCATTACGTATGGTGTTACATGGTGCATTACGTATGGTGTTACATGGTGCATTACGTATGGTGTTACATGGTGCATTACATATGGTGTTACATGGTGCATTACATATGGTGTTACATGGTGCATTACATATGGTGTTACATGGTGCATTACATATGGTGTTACATGGTGCATTACATATGGTGTTACATGGTGCATTACATATGGTGTTACATGGTGCATTACATATGGTGTTACATGGTGCATTACATATGGTGTTACATGGTGCATTACGTATGGTGTTACATGGTGCATTACGTATGGTGTTACATGGTGCATTACGTATGGTGTTACATGGTGCATTACGTATGGTGTTACATGGTGCATTACGTATGGTTACATTGCTTATTACAACGATGTTCCTATATAAAAGCTGGTCGATAGAGTGCTGGGGGTTTGAGACATCCCAAACCCATGCTGTTTCTGTTGTCAACATGATTAGTTGACAACAGATGGGATATGCCTTTTTTTCCAACACGATACTTAGCCTGAAACATAACACACTGGTCTTACACTGGACTAGGGCCTATCCTGCATGCACCAACAGATTGAAGGGCATGAAATCCAATGGTTCCCTGGAGGGAAATTCCAGTGAATGACACAACAGCTTCCGAATTCCTCTTTACAGCAGCAGTACTTTGGAATCAGTTATGCAAAGTGTTAACGCATTATGAAGGGTGTGGCTTGGTCGTGAAACATGCTCACATGTTGTTTATTATACTACAGAGAGAGAGAGAGGTAGCGTGATGGAGAAGAAAGAGATGGGGGGAGAGAGAGAGTAGATAGAGAGAGAGAGTAGATATCCATCTAACCTTTTCTTTGCTCTGTTACATATTGGTGTGTCCCCTTTTCTAATTACAGCGTCAACTTCAATCCCCCTACACACACACAGCAGCCATGGGAAGCGTGTCTGGGCATGTTTTCTGCTAGGCACAGTAGGCAGTAAATCAAATCAGTGATGGTATTTATCATGCTTATATCAGGGCTGATGCTGTTGTGCTATCCTGACCTGTCACCAGCGAAGCTGCTGCTGTAGTAGCAGCATTAGTAGTAGCCAGTAGTAATTTGGGCGGTGCTTATATTTGTCCATAGAAATGTGTTTTTTTTGCATATTCCAACTTCCCCTAAGACACGGACAGGGAGCAATTGGGGTTAAGTGCTTTGCTCAAGGGCACAGCAATAGATTTTTCACCTTGTCTGCCCTGGGATTCGAACCAGTGACCTTTCAGTAGTAGTAGTAGTAAGTCAATATCAGTTTACTGTTTCCTCACCTGTATTGTCATCTCACCTGGCTCCATGTGACGATACTGGTTAGGGTCAGTTCCATTTTAATCCTGTCAATTCAGGAGATTGAAAAAGCACACATTTTAAAGATCATTTTTCCTATTCGTATTTTTGGTTGGGAATGATTTGAAATGGAGTCGACCCCATCCCTGCTGGCAGGACTTTATGTTGACATTATCATAACACCATTATGTAGTATGCTTTGTATTAGAAGGTTCAAGGAAAGTGTTGCTAGGATATTTCAGTGAATTGGTAACCCGGCCGGGTTACCAACACCTTAGCCATTACACCCAGAGGTACGAACTTCTTACACCCTTCCCTCTGTGAAGGGAGATTGGCTTTTCCATCAGATCATAGGAATATGACAGCACTGGCATTTACTGGGATTGTTGCTGTAGAACCATTTGTGGTGGTTGCTGTTTGTGTGGGCTTCCCACAGTATGACATGACCAAGATGTGATCTGAGATGGTCCTCCAAGATGTGATCTGAGATGATCCTCAGTGATGATGATCTGGGATGTGATCTGAGATGATCCTCAGTAATGATCTGGGATCTACTGCTATGGAGGCTGGGGGCAACAGTGGTGTGGGAAGAGTAGATAGATAGATAGATAGATACATTTCATTTAGGGAGATTGCTGTAGGTTGGGGATAGGGTTATATTTTGGCTAAGATGTGGATTTTGCAGAGAGAAAATACATGTAAATGTAGGTGTGTAATGGAGGCTAGAATCCCCCATAAAAATCTCACCAAACTTGAGTGGTTGAATGGAAAATGCTTCACCAAAGTCTAGTCACTTCTTTCATTGATGTCAATTAACATGGATGATGTCAGTGCTGTCACAAAGGCCAAAGTTATTCATGGTGACTCCAGACTGAGTGCTCCATTTCAAAGCAGCCACAATTATGACATTCTTCATTCTCCTCTCTAAATATTCTTTTCAGTGTCAGTTTTCTCCCTCTCCACCCTCTTTTCTCCAATGCAGCATCTGTGCGCAATTACCATTAGATGTTTTTATCCAGTGCGAGCCAACAGAGGAAGCTGTTATGTCTAAGTCACAGCATGTGGATGGTCCATAAGAGCTCTATTCATCAGAGCAGACTAAAGGCCACACATTGACTGTGACAATGGTCTTCACTTCCACCAGCTAGCTGAGACAAAGGAGTCTTCCATAAAGAGATTGGCTCTCTCTCTCTCCCTCTCCCTCTCCCTCTTTCGGTCTTTGTTATTAACTATGGGACTGTGTCATCTATAGATCTGTCATCTATCACATTCCCAGCAGACATCAGAAAGCCGTTGGTGCCTTTGGCACAATGACAGTGTACAGGCTAAATATCCATGGCACATGGGGCACATTTTCCAGCGAAAAAATAAAGTGACATTGGAATGGCCTGGTGAATGTCTGTGTTGGGCTTTTATGAGTTCATTAATAGATGTATTCGTTCGTGATAGATTCATTGAACTCGTAAAACTGCAACTGCGTGTCCTCTGAAATGTGTGTTGGGCCCCCAAGTCTCCTCCAGTCTCACTGCATATTAGTCAAGCACTAGCCGCTGGCTGTCAGTATCAAAAACAGCATTGTTGAACTGGAGGATGGGAGCAGATTGACCGCCGTTGTAACTGTCATTTACAGTGTAACGTGAGTGTAGAAGGTAGACCAGGCAGCAGCCGGAGTCCATTTGAACCATGTCATTTTACAAATATGACACCATGTCATAAAGTGGTGAAAGGTCAGTGGAGTTGTGTCTCCTTCAGGTTGAGTTACAGGTGGATCCTTCCTGCTGCATCATAGCGAACCAACGTAATGTAGGATTAGAATTGATTCACACCGTCATTAGTCAGTGGGCTCCATGAAGCTTATAGCAGCTTAGAGACAGTGCTCTCAGTGGATGTGTACCCCTATGAAACTGCAGCTAATGCTTCATAATTCCCTCTTTGCTAATGGACACTATGGGCCGTTACCTCTGGTGTGTTTCTGATTGGCAAACAGCTCTCAGAGTTCCATTCCGGAATGGAATGAAGCAGAATTGGAATACCGACTCCCAATCCATTCTGAGCTTGTTCCACACGGTCTTTATGGTATTGGATGACATTTTGTTGTCAGGTGATAGGACTGTTGGCTTGAGACTGTGATATGTGAAGCCACATCACGGTAGTGCACTATATGGAAAAGTGTGCCATGCATTTGAGCCCTTAGTCTGCCGACTGACTGGAGTGGGTTGTGGTGACAGCGGAATAGTGTTTATTTCCCCAGGCAGTTTGTTCAGTGCCAGTTGGAGAAGAGACCAACCCTCAGACTCCTAACTGTGTCTGTATTCTCTCCTCTCCCCCGAGGGACCGCTTTGTGGTAGGTCTGGCTATTTCCTCCCTGCCGCTCACTCTTTCCCTCTCATTCTGGGTCTCTGTTGTCAACTCACTGTTTAAAAATGACAAACTGACAGACGGGAACCAGGCTATGCCTTCTGCTGTGCCTTCTGCTCAGGCTTTTGAAGTAACTTGGTATGATGTTGGGGAGAATTGCAACTTTTTATTTCAAGGTTTCCTGGCAGTCAAATATGCTGTGATAAGATATTGGAAATGTTGGAACTGCAGTGAGTTTTCACTATAGGATTTTTTTTATATATATTTTTTTTTGTTTACATTATTTCTGAGATATCTTCATAAACTTAGAACAGTCATTTATATTTCTAAGGTATGCAAATTGAGTGAATGTTATCTCAATAAGCTTGATTTAGAAGCAGACCTGACACAATCATGTTAGTGCAGGAATAAAGCAGTGCCTTGTGTGGGCTTTCCTTTGGCCATAGAGAGGCTTTTATTCTCTATTTTGGTTAGGCCAGGGTGTGACTAGGGTGGGCATTCTAGTTTCTTTATTTCTATGTTTTGGCCAGGTATGGTTCTCAATCAGGGACAGATGTCTACCGTTGTCTCTGATTGGGAATCATACTTAGGCAGCCTTTTTCCCACCTGTGTTTCGTGGGTAGTTATTTTATGTTTAGCTGCCTGACAGAACTGTGCACGTTCGTTTTTCTACATTGTTGTGGTGTTCGGTTTATTAAATATCACGAACGCCTACGATGCTGCACCTTGGTCTCCTTCTTCAACCCACGAGAGTCGTGACACTTGAACTCAGAAACTAACTGAGTTAAGGGGAATACTGCGATATTCTGGCAATGACTGGAAGTCTACAGCTACGATAGCGTATGCAATGGAAATGATGTCTGTGAGTTATCCAGGGGAAGAGACCCATGGCCAGGGAGTCCGAGGGCTCTGGAGGGAGGGATGGTGGGTCCCAGTAGAATTACCACCATGCTTCTCTTTCTTCTCTCTTTTCTTCTTCTTCAATACGTCCTGTGTTTTTCTCCACCCCACCCCCTTTGTATGTCTTCTCCTCCTGTTCATGTTCTCTCCTCTCCTCCTTCCTCTCCTTCCTTTTCCACGGTGATCCCCTGAGGGACTGAGAGCTTGGCTGATAACCAGCCTCTTACACATGCTGTCAGAGTGACATTCGGAGCTCCAGCAGGGCTGGAATCCTCCTGCAATCCTGAATACAAATAGTGTTTACTACTGTATATAAATGCCTGGTGTGCACTTTTTTTAGGATCGAAGGAAAACCCGCATTCACTGTAAATGGTCTTGAAAGATTCGACCTTGTAACTAGTGAGACCGTTTCGGTTTGTCGAATTCGGGGGTTCAGCATAGCAAGCCTGTACACTTCTGTGATTTTGACATACAGTATTAAACCAGCCCAGGACAATGAATGACTGAAACTGTTGATGTTTGAGGGCTTAATTTATGCGTGTGAATATTCTCTATTGGACTACTGAGAACTCTTATTGTGAAAACAGCTGGTCTTTTGCTTCGCCTGCATTTTCATTGCTATGGCTCAATAACAGAGTCCTAGGGGGTGAGTTTCCCGAAAGCCTCGTGGCTGAATCAGGCTGGCAGAGTGGTTTTGGTTCTGTAGCTGTACAGCCATGCCACACCATCACGGTTCACCAGAAACAGAACTGAGTGGGATGAAATGGGGTGGAACGGCCTGGTCTCTCAGGAGGGATGTGAGGTATTTCCGAGCATGTGCACCACAGAGTGTCGAGCCAACCAGGCGGTGCGCCATGACTATCAAGGGCACCACTACCACAGGACTTCTGGTATGGTTAACTTACCCTGGTCAAATAAAGGTTGAGAATGATCTGTGCTAGCTTGGTGGTGGTTTGTGCAGTAGAGGACTTTGATTCTACCTCTACTTCCCTAGCGATACATAATGCATTATAGACCGGATCTTAACTTGAGGAATGCACACAACAGCCGTTCTCATAAATCTTGTATTGATGTGCATGGGATTTGGTTTTAAATTCGAGTTATGCATATACATTTACGTCAGGATTGGGCTTTATGAAAAAAGAGAGGAAGTCTTTAGTCAAAAGCTTATACTTCCCCTTGTTTCCTGGTTGACCACTGGGTCTGAGGGTTGAGACAAATAGAATGGACCCGTAATACCAGATTAAACTTGGTGACATATGTCAATAGTAGAATGAGTTGGAATACAAAAAAGATGACTGTATTTTCTCTTTATCAGATCATATTTTGGCTTGGTTTTGTTCTGCTGGGGATGATGACGGTGTGGGCGGTTTATGGAACAGTTAGTCCAAAATGTGGGTAAACCTTAGTGGAGTCAAACTAAAATGTGACCTCTTGTTTGAACTTCTTAAAAAATCCATAAGTTCTCTTTCCAATATGATAAGGAGATGAACTACTTTCTGTGCCAATGAGTGTACCCTCTTCTTTACTGTAGGTCAGGGATGGGCAACTGGCCGCCTGCGGCCCGCGGCAACCCTTTTGTATTCCCGCGGACCAATTAAATCAGGGTCTCAACTTACTGTTGAGAGTTAGAATAGTAGAAGACACAAGGTGCCATTTCAGCTATTCTATTTATCTATTGGTCAGTGAGTCTAGCGGCCAGCTATCTAAACTTGTAGTTAGCGTGGACGAATGACCAAACGGGGCGGGGTCCATTGATCATCAGCTATCATATTAAAAATGACGAACATTTGCCTCCACCCTGTGACAAAATGTATATAGAATTGCAGGAAATGTGTTAACTCTTCTCTCCGCCCCATGGCAAAATGTGTAGAATTGCAGCAAACTTGCTTTAAAATGGCAACATTTTCTCTACGCCCCATGGCAAAATGTGTAGAATTGCAGGAGATGAACTTTAAAATGATTTTCGCTGTCACTTGGGGGGGGGGGGGGGGGGTGCTAAAATGTTTTGCTCACAAGGTAGTGGTGTTTTTGTTGGGGGGGAGGGGGTATGGTTGTGGGTACGCAGACCCACAAGCCACTGCTGCCCCTCATAATGAGTTCAGTTTCTTTGTGGCCCCCACCCCCATCAAAGCAGCCCATCCCTGCTGTAGGTCATACGTTGATTGTGCATTCATTCTGTGGCTGTTTTCTCTGTTATACTCACTGTTGTTAGGTAGATGTGTTTTTTGCAGATGGCCTGAACGTGTGCTGCAGTCAAACAAAGCGAGGGTAAGGCACCGGAAGAGGGACACAACACAACAAACACAACACAGCACCACTCTGCAGAAAGGAAGCAACAAAATGAGGTCATCCATCGCTGGAGAACACACACACAAAGAGATATGACTGTAACATCTGGCACAGATCAAACCCACTACACAGACCTCTGATGATGTCACGGGGGGGACATAACTAGGACTTATCTAAGAGCAGATGGCGGGTTTGCTGGGGTTCGATTTTTCCAACACATCAAATATTGATTTCAGCCAAAGATTCATAACACACGAGTCCATTTACATGACACAAGAGAATAAATATCATCACTTTTTGAACTGAGATGATATCAGGCCCATTGCTTTGTCCATGGGGCATAAAGCATAACATGCAGAGCTCCTCTACAATACTTTGTCAAGCTGAAATGAGAAGAGGTGGTATTGGGCTCTGTAAGGTTACACTGACCTTATCCTGAGTTCTAAATCGAGCGATTGTTTCGCATAAAAAAAAAAAAATGCTATTTTGAGATGCAGCATAACACAGTCGGTGAAGGAAGTGTCAATTACAATGTCAAATACAGCTTGGCATTTCTGTGCTCGAGCAAGGAAGGTTGAAATGAGAGAGGTAGAAAAAGAGATGAAGAGAAAAGGAAGGAAAGATGGAGAGAGAAAGAGAGAGAGAGAGAGAGAGAGAGAGAGAGAGTAGGAGAAAGATTGGTTTGGAAAGTGCAAGGCTATTGAAACAGACACAATGAGGAGTAACTTGAGCTCAGTTCAACCCCAGTACTGTCCGGTGCAAAGCTCTTTCCATGAGCACAGCAAAGAGGGTAGGAGAGGACAATGTTTGGACAACTCTTTTATGCAATGTGACATTCTGTTTAATTTCAGCAAGATGTGTCTGGAAGAAATGTCCCTGAATGCAAAACAGGCCTAAGTAGTTGATATTGGGCAGCTGCTTCTCCAAATCCATCCATATACTGTAGTTTACAGTATTTTGTGGGCCGTCATTGTAAATGAGAATTTGATCTGGCCTAGTTAAATAAAGGTTCATTATTATTATTTTTTTAAGTAGTGAAATCAGCACTTGCATAACACAAGATCAAATCCATTCAAACACTTTCATTCAGTTTCATTCAGTGATAACTCATTTCCATTCAGTTCCTTTTGACTCCTGGTGCAGGGTGACTTCCTGGACATTCTTTATGTTTCTCACCCGTCCAATCCATGTCCTGATCTCCTGCCAGGCTGACGGACAGGAGGAGGCGTATTATCACGTGGTCTACTGCAGGATTAAAGCCTGTCCGTTGGACCTTAATCTGCTTGTCTCACACACACACACACACACACACACACACACACACACACACACACACACACACACACACACACAGATGGAAAAAACTGACCGGGTGGAAGAGGGATAGAGGGATGATGGAATAGAAACAATGTGTATGTGTGTTGATTGCTGTTTTGCGTCAAAAGGGGATGAGAGAAAAAGGGAGTGTTTTCGTTATTTTCATTTTACCTCTCGTACTGCTAACTTCTGACTTAGGCCTTAACCGCAGTTTGTGTGCGTACATGCAACTGTGTGTGTGCATATGTTAGCGTTTGTGTGCTTGTGTATGTGCGTGCGTGTGTGCGGCCATAGGATATGGTCATATTGTTCTGGTGAGATGCTATTTGTAGGAGTGTGTTTACTCTCTCTGTCTCTGAAGGAGCACACAGGGTTCTAGAACCCGCCACAGAATGACCTTCAGAACACAGCCAGCTGAGGGATAACTCTTTATGTGCTGCTTTTCTCTGAATTCTTACCGTAAACTCCATTCCCTTGGGTTTGGAAACACACCCACTCTGACTGCCTGGCTGGCTAGTGTGTCGCTGCTGGTATTGAATAGCACACCGCTTGTTGGACTTGGCTTCAGTGAGTCTCAAGCCTCAAGAATCAATGATATAATAGACGATTGTTCTGTTAATGATTTCATGGCAAGACCAACGACTGTAATTTCCCTTCTGAGAAATATTTCAAAATGGACCTCAAAACCATCCACATCTGATATCTCCTTAAATGGTGGTTGTCTGTTCAGTCTTACAGATGCTGCATTCAGATGTCCTTTTCATGATCATCTCATGTTTAACTCTTATTTAACATTGGCTCTAGGACTTCTTTTCCAGATCATAGTTAGATCTCACATTGTCACCACACAGACATAGGACAGCCTCAATGCTCAATACGGCCTGCTGTTGATCAGCCAAGACCACCCTGCTGAATGGATGAAGGATTATGTGGATACAAGTTTGCTTACATCATATCTTAGCTCTTGACACATGGCAAACAATCTATTAGTCAACTGCTTCAGTGAGGAAGCCCTGCTTGTCTGGAGACAGTGTGGGTTTAGGTTTGACTCAGTGGGTGTGCTACTGTATGTGTACAGTATACCAATCAACGACTCTCTGTGGTTCTTCTATCCACAGGATTCCTTAGTAGTGTATGTTTGTATGTGTGGAGTGGAGCCCCTAAGTATACTGGGATTGAGTCAGGCTGATCCTTTGATGCAGGGGTTCTGGTGCTGACGGCTGTGTGTGTGTGTGTGTGTGTGTGTGTGTGTGTGTGTGTGTGTGTGTGTGTGTGTGTGTGAACATCCTCAGGGGTGGCTGAGTTCAAAGACAAAGTACTCGGGGCTCCTGAGTGGCGCAGCACTCTAAGGCACTGCATCTCGGTGCTAGAGATGACACTACAGACCCTGGTTCGATTCCAGGCTGTATCACAACCGGCCATGATTGGGAGTCCCATAGGGTGGCGTACAGTGTCGTCCGGGTTAGGGTTGTGTCGGGGTAGGCCGTCATGGTAAATAAGAATTTGTTCTTAACTGACTTGCCTTATTTTTTTTTAAATAAATAAATAAAGTACAACATTGAGTGGGGTTGGATGAGGAGAAGTTTTTGAGGCAATCAACGCCCCCTTGTGGGAAAATATACTAGTACAAAGTCTTAAACACACAGTCCATGGAAATCATAGGTCTGCTTTGATATAAGCATTTCGCTACACCCGCAGACAGTGGACACAGGGCAGGCTGTGTCCAGACGGGCAGACAGACAGTGGACACAGGGCAGGCTGTGTCCAGATGGGCAGACAGACAGTGGACACAGGGCAGGCTGTGTCCAGACGGGCAGACAGGCAGTGGACACAGGGCAGGCTGTGTCCAGATGGGCAGACAGACAGTGGACACAGGGCAGGCTGTGTCCAGATGGGCAGACAGACAGTGGACACAGGGCAGGCTGTGTCCAGATGGGCAGACAGACAGTGGACACAGGGCAGGGTGTGTCCAGATGGGCAGACAGACAGTGGACACAGGGCAGGCTGTGTCCAGACGGGCAGACAGACAGTGGACACAGGGCAGGCTGTGTCCAGATGGGCAGACAGACAGTGGACACAGGGCAGGCTGTGTCCAGATGGGCAGACAGACAGTGGACACAGGGCAGGCTGTGTCCAGATGGGCAGACAGACAGTGGACACAGGGCAGGGTGTGTCCAGATGGGCAGACAGACAGTGGACACAGGGCAGGCTGTGTCCAGATGGGCAGACAGACAGTGGACACAGGGCAGGCTGTGTCCAGATGGGCAGACAGACAGTGGACACAGGGCAGGCTGTGTCCAGATGGGCAGACAGACAGTGGACACAGGGCAGGCTGTGTCCAGACGGGCAGACAGACAGTGGACACAGGGCAGGCTGTGTCCAGACGGGCAGACAGACAGTGGACACAGGGCAGGCTGTGTCCAGATGGGCAGACAGACAGTGGACACAGGGCAGGCTGTGTCCAGACGGGCAGACAGACAGTGGACACAGGGCAGGCTGTGTCCAGATGGGCAGACAGACAGTGGACACAGGGCAGGCTGTGTCCAGATGGGCAGACAGACAGTGGACACAGGGCAGGCTGTGTCCAGATGGGCAGACAGACAGTGGACACAGGGCAGGCTGTGTCCAGATGGGCAGACAGACAGTGGACACAGGGCAGGGTGTGTCCAGATGGGCAGACAGACAGTGGACACAGGGCAGGCTGTGTCCAGATGGGCAGACAGACAGTGGACACAGGGCAGGCTGTGTCCAGACGGGCAGACAGACAGTGGACACAGGGCAGGCTGTGTCCAGATGGGCAGACAGACAGTGGACACAGGGCAGGCTGTGTCCAGATGGGCAGACAGACAGTGGACACAGGGCAGGCTGTGTCCAGACGGGCAGACAGACAGTGGACACAGGGCAGGCTGTGTCCAGACGGGCAGACAGACAGTGGACACAGGGCAGGCTGTGTCCAGATGGGCAGACAGACAGTGGACACAGGGCAGGCTGTGTCCAGACGGGCAGACAGACAGTGGACACAGGGCAGGCTGTGTCCAGATGGGCAGACAGACAGTGGACACAGGGCAGGCTGTGTCCAGATGGGCAGACAGACAGTGGACACAGGGCAGGCTGTGTCCAGATGGGCAGACAGACAGTGGACACAGGGCAGGGTGTGTCCAGATGGGCAGACAGACAGTGGACACAGGGCAGGCTGTGTCCAGACGGGCAGACAGACAGTGGACACAGGGCAGGCTGTGTCCAGATGGGCAGACAGACAGTGGACACAGGGCAGGCTGTGTCCAGATGGGCAGACAGACAGTGGACACAGGGCAGGCTGTGTCCAGATGGGCAGACAGACAGTGGACACAGGGCGGGCTGTGTCCAGACGGGCAGACAGACAGTGGACACAGGGCAGGCTGTGTCCAGATGGGCAGACAGACAGTGGACACAGGGCAGGCTGTGTCCAGATGGGCAGACAGACAGTGGACACAGGGCAGGCTGTGTCCAGATGGGCAGACAGACAGTGGACACAGGGCGGGCTGTGTCCAGATGGGCAGACAGACAGTGGACACAGGGCAGGCTGTGTCCAGACGGGCAGACAGACAGTGGACACAGGGCAGGCTGTGTCCAGATGGGCAGACAGACAGTGGACACAGGGCAGGCTGTGTCCAGATGGGCAGACAGACAGTGGACACAGGGCAGGCTGTGTCCAGATGGGCAGACAGACAGTGGACACAGGGCAGGCTGTGTCCAGACGGGCAGACAGACAGTGGACACAGGGCAGGCTGTGTCCAGATGGGCAGACAGACAGTGGACACAGGGCAGGCTGTGTCCAGATGGGCAGACAGACAGTGGACACAGGGCAGGGTGTGTCCAGTTTGGAGGGCACGTTGTCTGTTTGTGTTAGACTGGCTGGCAGCATCACCTGCATTAGGATCAGCCAACATCCAATAATGAAAATTACTCCAAAAAGCTGCTTCATGTGCTCTGCTCTGAGTCAGATCACTGGGTTTTTCTGTAATACGGCTGCAATGTGTGTGTGTGTGTGTTCTGAACTTCTGTCTCAGATCTCTCCTTCTCTCCCTGTGTCTCCAGCTGGCAGGCGTAGCACGGTAGGGGGCGGTAGAGAGCATGGCTGAGCCAGGCCAGCCCCAGGAGAGCAGCAGTCTGCAGAGGAAGAAACCTCCATGGCTCAGAGTGGACATCCCCCCACAGCTGTCCCTGGATGAGCCCTCAACATTCATACAGGTATGATGACACATCTCTCTCTCTTTCTCTTTCTCTCTCTCGCACGCACACTCACACACACACACACACACACACACACACACACACACACACACACGTTTGTTTTACTATACTTGTGGGGACCAAACAATTGATTCCCAGATGGGCAGTGGACACAGAAAAAAAAAAAAAAGAAAAATCACATTTTTCCTAACCCCTATTTTACCCTTAACCAAACCCTAAAACTAACCCTAACCCCTAACTCCTAACCCTAACACCTAACCCCTAACTCCTAACCCTAACTCTAACTCCTAACCCTAACTCTAACTCCTAACCCTAACCACTAACCCTAACTCCTAACCCTAAACCCTAACCCTAACTCCTAACCCTAAACCCTAACCCTAACTCCTAACCCTAACCCTAACTCCTAACCCTAAACCCTAACCCTAACTCCTAACCCTAATCCCTAACTCTAACCCCTAACTCTAACCTCTAACTCTAACCCCTAACTCTAACCCCTAACTCTAAACCCTAACTCTAACCCCTAACTCTAACCCTAACTCCTAACTCTAACCCCTAACCCTAACTCCTAACCCTAACTCCTAACCCCTAACTCCTAACTCTAACCCCTAACTCTAACCCCTAACTCTAACTCCTAACTCTAACCCCTAACTCTAACCCCTAACTCTAACCCCTAACTCTAACCCCTAACTCTAACTCCTAACTCTAACCCCTAACCCTAACTCCTAACCCTAACTCCTAACCCCTAACTCCTAACCCCTAACTCTAACCCCTAACTCTAACCCCTAACTCTAACCCCTAACTCTAACCCCTAACTCTAACTCCTAACTCTACCCCCTAACTCCTAACTCTAACCCCTAACCCCTAACTCTAACTCCTAACTCTAACCCCTAACTCTAACTCCTAACTCTAACCCCTAACTCTAACTCCTAACTCCTAACTCCTAACTCTAACTCCTAACTCTAACCCCTAACTCTAACTCCTAACTCCTAACTCTAACCCCTAACTCTAACTCCTAACTCTAACCCTTAACTCTAATTGTAACCCTAAACCTAAAAAAGCCTTTTTCCTTCTGGGGACCAGCAGAATGCTTTCCTTGTTTTACTACCAACAGGTCCCCACAAGGAAAGTACACACACACACACACACACACACACACACACACACACACACACACACACACACACACACACACACACACACACACACACACACACACACACACACACACACACACACACACACACACACACACACACACCCCACACACATTCATACATACATGTACAGTTGCTGTAATCTGGCCTAGACACAGGTTCAATACAGATTCAATACAAGCGTACAATAGAGACCAGCTACAGTAAGTCCACTCAGCTGTTGAGGTGCAATGTCTTCTTGTTGTCTGGTGTGTGTCACAGCCGGTGAAGAGGCAGGGGTTCCTGCGCAGTGTGAGCATGCCTGGCGAGAACATACAATCAGGCATCGCAACCTTTGACCCCAGCAACTATCTCCAACCCCCCTTGCAGCGCCAGCCCTCCATCACACAGACCATCAAGAGGTGAGACCACACACACGCACACGTGTATCACACAACACACCTTCCACTCTACTTGCTTCTGCATTCCCTGAATATCTTTTCTAAATAACACTTTTACTAACTGACTCTTACTCTTTTCCAGCTGATCTGAACTTATACTCTTTTCATTTCCCTTTTTACTCCTCTCCTTTATTTCCCACTCTCTCTCCTTTCTCTTGGTGTCACTTCCTTCTCCTTCCCCGTCTGCCTACCTGCCTCCCCGGCTTTCCTCGGTCTGGTGTGTGTATGTGTGTAGTGAGAAGAGGGTGCATTTCAAGCGGGTCAACACGGTCCCTCCTAAGGGCCAGAGGGGCCCCCGACGGGTGTCTGTGCTGCGCAGGCGCTCCTGTGTCCCCAAACTGGTCACCCGCCGCCGCTCGTCCATCCCCAAACAAATCATCAAGTAAGAGTGAGAGAGGGGGGAGGAGGGGATGAGGAGGGATATGAAGAGAGAGAAGGATGAAAGAAGGAACAAGGGAAGAGAGAGAATGAACAGATTAAGATAATGTGTCAATACGACAATGTAAGAATCCTCACTACGACAATGTAAGAATCCTCACTACGACAATGTAAGAATCCTCACTACGACAATGTAAGAATCCTCACTGCGACAATGTAAGAATCCTCACTACGACAATGTAAGAATCCTCACTACGACAATGTAAGAATCCTCACTACGACAATGTAAGAATCCTCACTACGACAATGTAAGTATCCTCACTACGACAATGTAAGAATCCTCACTGCGATAATGTAAGAATCCTCACTACGACAATGTAAGAATCCTCACTGCGATAATGTAAGAATTCTCACTACGACAATGTAAGAATCCTCACTGCGACAATGTAAGAATCCTCACTGCGATAATGTAAGAATCCTCACTGCGACAATGTAAGAATCCCCTGATGATATAACGCAAACTTCCAGCAATTCGCTCACCAAATCATGTGTTTAAGGATGAATCGTCAGAGCAACACGCAGGGACCACATCTGCTGTGTGTTATGTTTTCATGTTTTTGACTGTGTTCCATGACGCATAGAGGATGCATTCACACGTTCCACCCACCACCCCTTATGCAGACACACACTCACACACACACACAATGACTCATAAAGAGTAGCTACCTGGCCTCCCACATCAAGGCCGCTGTGAATCCATCGGAGCGCCATGTAGCTGGCTTGTGTGTTCAGCTCATTGTGTGACAGTGGGCCAACACCAAAGACAGCTACCTCTTCAAAGGCCTGCCTGAACCTTCGCATTCGAAAGGTGGAACCACGGTGTGTGTGTGTGGTCCAGTTGGCTCCAGTAGGACTCTATCAATAGCATGACAGTAGCACACTGAGGGGGCACTTGTACTGGCAGGCTAAGGCCTGTGAGAGGGACAGGAATGTCAGCAATGCTAACTTTCTATTGACAGCTATTGTCACACCTATGGAGTTATATTCATAGACATGATGATACAGTATGTGACTGACTGAGTTTGAACCCCCGTGTTAGCAGTGTGTCTGTTACAAGACTGTGTTAGCCTGCTGAGCGAAAGGCAGTAGTTAACCTTTTTCACACCTCACACTAAGGTAGTTTCCTCATGATCATGCAAGGGGTTCATGACTTTGCTGCGTCAACCTTGTGTGCATTCTTTCTCTCTCTCTTCCTCATTCTCTCTCTCCCTCTCTCTCCCCCTCTCTCTTCCTCATTCTCTCCCTCCCTCCCACTCTCTCTCTCTCTCTCTCTCTCTCCCTCCCTCTTCTGTTCTCTCTCTCTCTCTCTCTCTCTCTCTCTCTCTCTCTCTCTCTCCCTCCCTCTTCTGTTCTCTCTCTCTCTCTCTCTCTCTCTCTCTCTCTCTGTCTCTCCCTTTGTCTCTCTTATCCTCTCTCCCTCTCTCTCTCTTGTTGAGACAGGTTCCACACACTCCCTCCACCGCCTGATATGTACAACCTACCTTGTTTTTTCTCTCCTTCTAATCTCTCTCTTCCTGGGAAGTGCTGGTATGTTAGTGGGAGCGTTGGCCAATTTACACAAACTCCCCAAACAGGGGGGGGGGGGGGGGGGGGGGGCAGAGAAAAAGGGAGAGAGGAGGGGTTAATAGAAAGAGAGGGCTGAGAGAGAGAGAGAGAGAGAGAGAGAGAGAGGGAGAGAGAGAGAGGGAGAGAAAAAAAGAGGGAGAGGCATGTAGAACTAAGTGTGTTAGGGAGGTGAGAACAGAGATTCACAGAGAGCAGATATGTAGAGCCGTTGTCCATTCCCACTGAGGATCAGGCAGCTAGAGAGGATTCATGGAGATACAGTCGGAAAGATTTCACAACCTCAAGTTCAGAGAGACAATCTTCTGTTGAATTAAAAGGAATCCTGGAGAGAGAAGACCGTTTTGAGGAAAACTGGATACTCAATTCTTCCAAGCACAGTAGACGGATCACAGATCATAGCCTGGAGGTTATGGAACTGAAGACAGCAAATCCCTGTAATAGATACAGACTAGAATATCACACTGCGTCAAGATTGTCTCAAGTTCAGAGAGCAAATCTTCTGTTGAATTAAAAGTCTGTTGGATTCTATTTCCAAGCACAGTAGACGGATCATAGTGCTGCAGGAGAAAGACAATTATTTCGGAGTCACACTGGAGTTCAGCCAGCTTCTAGACGACACGTTCTCTTAGTGTGATCCGCTGGTCGGAGGAACATCAACTTGGCCAGGCCGTTTGATTGACCCCCTCTCTGGGAAGAACATACTACTGAATGGAAGTACATTTCACATCATCACCCAGTGGATGTATAGCAGCTCTCAGCCTCAACGGACCTTCAATTATTCTCACCAGCTGTGAACCAGAGGGTGACTTGGGGTCAGACGTTGGACAGGAGTTAGGGGTGAGACCAGGACATTATGTGGTTGTGGCTCCAGGCTGCTGTAGCTCTGTGTGAGCCAGAGGCATGACCCTACCTGCTTCCTGGGACTGGGATGGACTGGACAGGTAAGAGGACTTTGGGTGGGGGGGGGGGGGGGGGCAACATGGGAATGTCTGGACAGGTAAGAGGACTTTGGGTGGGGGGGGACAACATGGGAATGTCTGGACAGGTAAGAGGACTTTGGGTGGGGGGGGACAACATGGGAATGTCTGGACAGGTAAGAGGACTTTGGGTGGGGGGGGGACAACATGGGAATGTCTGGACAGGTAAGAGGACTTTGGGTGGGGGGGGGGGCAACATGGGAATGTCTGGACAGGTAAGAGGACTTTGGGGGGGTGGGCAACATGGGAATGTCTGGACAGGTAAGAGGACTTGGGGGGGTGGGCAACATGGGAATGTCTGGACAGGTAAGAGGACTTTGGGGGGGGGGGCATGGGAATGTCTGGACAGGTAAGACAGTGTGGAACTGGGTAGAGGAACATGTGGGAAACAGGAGGGAGGGAAGGAGTTGGGGAACAGAAAAGAAGAGAGGGAGCGAGAGGGAGGGAGAGGAAGGAAAGAAGAGAGGGAGCGAGAGGGAGGGAGAGGAAGGAAAGAAGAGAGGGAGCGAGAGGAGGGAGAGGAAGGAAAGAAGAGAGGGAGCGAGAGGGAGGGAGGGAGAGAGAGGAAGGAAAGAAGAGAGGGAGCGAGAGGGAGGGATAGGAAGGAAAGAAGAGAGGGAGCGAGAGGGAGGGAGAGGAAGGAAAGAAGAGCGGTCAAGGGGAGGGGAGATTAGAGGAGAGGATTTCCAGCTGTGCAGGGATCACTGACAGTGTTTTACAAAGGAACTGTTTATCTTTAGATTTTTCATAGTTGAGGGATGCTTGTTTCTACAATGTTAGGTGCTCCAATGTGACCCACATGTAATAGAACAAGGAATATAGAACATGCATGGATCAGTGTGACATAAATAAGGATGTTCAACCCTCACTAAATGTCTCCCCAAGCTACACATGACCTTTGTCTGTATCTCTGGTAGTGGAATAATACCAAGAGCTTCTGGCTCTACTGGCAATAGCTGTTGATTGTTATGATCTCTGCCGGTCTCAGAATGATTGGAGAAAGTGGTAGCATTGGCTATCCTTATAGGGCACTACTTTCTGTTGGCATCTTTGTCTTTCTTTGAGTGGCAGATTTATTGCTTTGTGTGTGAATAGTCAGCTAAGCTTCCCCTTCAGAGGTAGATAATGATTGTGAATGAAATAGTACACTGTGTGCACCAGCCAACCCTACCTTTAGGATATCAAAAAGCCTATTGATGTAGGGTGATGTAGTTTCAATCGTTGTCGCTTGGCAGACTGGTGTACTCATGAACCAGTTGTTGTTGTGTTATTTAGTGTGGGTGTGACTGTGACACGCACACACATCCACACACAATCACGCACATTCAAATGCCGACACGCAAGCGTGCACACCAGGGTTTCCGTTAGCCGGTAATAGCCAGCTTTTGGCCTATAAAAAAAATAGAAAAGCCGTTAAGTAAAATTGCCGCCGGCCAATTGTCAGGGGAAGAAGAAAAAATCCCATTGCGAAATAATTCCTTTTAGCCTATTCATTATGGAATTACCAGTTGATGTCAATACATTTGACTGGTCTATTGGTAGATTTGCATAATTTTGTGGAATTAAATTTGCGCGTGTGAAGGCTACAGTATATTCGTTATGTATCTTATTTACACTACATGACCAAAAGTATGTGGACACCTGAACATCTCATTCCAAAACCATGGGCATTAATATGGAGTTGGTCCCCCCTATACTGCTATAACAGCCTCCTCTCTTCTAGGAAGGCTTTCTACTAGATGTTGGTACATTGCTGCAGGGACTTGCTTCCATTTAGCCATGAGCTTTAGTGAGGTAGGGTACTGGTGTTTGGCGATTAGGCCTGGCTCACAGTTGGTGTTCCAATTCATCCCAAAGGTGTTTGATCGGGTTGAGGTCATGGCTCTGTACAGGCCAGTCAAGTTCTTCCACGCCGATCTCGACAAACCATTTCCTTATGAACCTCGCTTTGTGCATGGGGGCATTGTCATGCTGAAACAAAAGGGCCTTCCCCAAACTGTTGCCACAAAGTTGGAAGCACAGAATTTAGAATGTCATTGTATGCTGTAGCGTTAAGATTTCCCTTCACTGGAACTAAGGGGCCTTGCCCGAACCATGAAAAACAGTCCCAGACCATTATTCGTCATACACCAAACTTTACAGTTGACTATGCATTCGGCCAGGTAGTGTTCTCCTGGCATCCGCCAAACCCAGATTCCTCCATCTGCTTTCCAGATGGTGAAGTGTGATTCATCACTCCAGAAAATGTGTTTCCACTGCTCCAGAGACCATTGGCAGCAAGCTTTACACCACTACAGGCATTGCCGCATCAGTGGAGGCTGCTGAGGGGAGGACGGCTCATAATAATGTCCGTAATGGAGCAAATGGAGTGGCATCAAACACATGGAAACCATGGAAAACATGTGTTTGATGTAATTGAGACCATCCCACCTATTCCGCTCCAGCCATTACCACGAGCCTGTCCTCCCCAATTAAGTTGCCACCAACCTCCTGTGTTGCACATGGTGATCTTAGGCTTGTGTGTGGCTGCTCGGCCATGGATGCCCATTTTATGAAGCTCCCGACAAACAGTTCTTGTGCTGACGTTGCTTCCAGAGGCAGTATGGAACATGGTAGTGAGTGTTCGAGGACAGGCGATTTTTACGTGCTACTTGCTTCAGAACTCGGCGATCCCGTTCTGGGAGCTTGTGTGGCTTACCACTTCGTAGTTGAGGCGTTGTTGCTCCTAAATGTTTCCACCTCACAATAACAGCACTTACAGTTGACCATGGAAGCTTTAGCTTTGACGGTGCCACGTTGAAAGTCACTGAGCTCTTTAGTAAGGGCCATTCTACTGTCAATGTTTCTCTATGGAGGTTGCATGGCTGTATGCTCGATTTTATACACCTGTCAGCAACGGGTGTGGCTGAAATAGCCTAATCCACTAATTTGAAGGGGTGTCCACATACTTTTGTATTTCTAGTGTATCACACCATACAGCATAGAGTTGCAGAGCATGTGGACAGTTAATCTGTCAGACAGTGCAAAGGTTGCTGCTGCAGGACCTCAAACGGCAACTGAAGGTAGGCTTCATCAGCGCGTCACACACCAATGAGCTGGAGGCAGTAGGCTATGCATTTTGAAAACGTCCTTATTTGAAACCTGAATGTTTAAATACGTATTATGAGGCATGTCTTACCTTGCTTCAAAGTAGCCTATTATATCTCCTCTCTTTCTACATTTCTAACAGGTATTTCCATCTCTGTCACATGAAACCACTTGACAACCGTGTTCATTTTGGAATGAACATTCACCCGTACGTAGCCTATTGCCTTGTGCGCATTGCTATGAAGAAATAATAGTTAATCAACATTTTAAGCTAAACATTCTGATCTGTTGCATCAGACTCATTGCTTAATTTTTTTTTATGTAGCCTAGGCCTTCTGGTTGTATGAATTTGGGATCTATCGTCCCCCAACTCCCAGAATGTTTGGAATAGGCTATTCCTCGACAAGTTGACCAATAGATTAGGTTAAAAAAAATCTATGGGGGATAGTAGATTGACATAGGCTAGTGATTTTGCTGTTTCTAACACATCTTGTTGACTGAGGAAAAGTAAATGTGGCCAGTCTTCAAATTAAACATCAGAATTCAGTAAGAAGCACCTCACATTGTTGCATCCTCCACTTGCATGTTCTGTTAATATGAATTACCATCATCTAAATGTGATTTCTGTTATTCTGAGCACCGTGGGTGGACGCCCTAATCAGGTTACGAACTCAATGAGCACCGTGGGTGGACGCCCTAATCAGGTTACGAACCCAATGCATTTGGGTCTGGCAGATTTCTCAAATGTCCGGTAAATTAAAATGTTGCCGGTCAAATGACCAGCGCCACATTTTCCTAACGGAAACCCCGGTGCATACACACACGCACAAACCTAGTGAATCAAGGTGTTTATTTTCCTAGAAACAACCTTCCACAAAGTAAATGAGTCTTCCCAGAACCTCATCTCACAGAGTGTGTTTAACTGGAAAGATGGACTGCATGTGTCACTCTGTTTTCTTCTTCTGTGGTGTTTACGTATCCTGATACCCTGAGAGCCTCTCTCTGTCAATCACCACCACTCAGTCTACCCCCCCCCCCCCCCCCAACCCTCCTAAACCCTCTCAACCACCATTCCCTCTAAGCTGCTCGTGTGCACGGGACTGCCATGCGGCTTAGAGGGACTGCCACGCAGAAGAAATATCAGCCTGGGCAGAGAAGTAAGAGATTGAACTTCACTCAACTTTGTAGAGTTTTCACCGTTAATTAACACAATCGATGTTTCCCTTTACTGTGGGAATTGTGATCGAATCAACGCAGTATTTGCCCCTTTCAGTGCAACATACCGAAACGAAACTAACCATGAAATATATATTTTTTTAGGCAGAACGCATTGGAGTAGGATTCTATTGCACTGACAGGCACGACTCAGGCCTGTACTCTACACAGACTGGGGCGCCATAGCCAATCAAAGCTGCAGTAGGCCTATATGCAAATGGTCATTACCATATTTGGATCTGTGCCATTCACTTTGAACTGGACTGTTTTTACAGCATGAACAGTCATGAGTAGATTGTTTGAGATCAAAGCGAGAGCTGCATGTAGCCACGTGTGCACATTTCTTCATATCCTTTGCTAGTTACTGAGCTATTAGCCCAGTTATAGATAATTTGTAGTTAGCAATGGGGGAGTGGTTGCTTCCTACAAGAGCACAAAATGTGTGCATTTCTAGCCATCTTTGAATAGTAAGAGCTTTTCTTTTGTCTTAAAGGGGCAGTGTTGTATTTTGAGACAGGATTGAATAAGCTAAGTAGCCAATAGCCAGCCAATAATGATGCATTTTATGTTGTAGAGTGCTTTCTTGCATCAAACAACACAACAAATTTTCAGTCACCTCCTTGTCTGAAGGCCAAGTGGGATAAACAGGTTAATGTCATGCTCTGCATGCAGGCCTACATTGAACACCACACATTGGCTGCTACTGTAGGCTGAATGTTAAAATGTTATGGGATGATGGTAGGCCACTCTGGCAGGCCTACATAATGATCAAACAGCCACATTAGCCTACTTGAACACTGTTCAATTGTAATTTAAAGCGGGTACAGCCTCAGTGCGTGCCAGAAGTTGCACAGAATTTTCACAATGTTCAAGTTTGCACTCAGCAGACCTGAAATTTGCTCAGTGCCTAAAATAATTTGAGGGAACATTGCTCCCAACCTAAACCTGTGACCCCTCTTAAAACATTACTCCCTCCTGGGAGGAATCTCCCTCCCTCTCTCCCCTGACGGTGCGCAGCCTTAAAAGGCTTCCCCAGCTGGCTGGTTTCTCTCTAATGATGGAGACTGTGTTATTACTGAATGTCCTCTACTGTAAACACTCCTCTACCCTCTGACCCGCATCCTTCACAGAACACTTCTTCTCCTGATTTACACACTCTGAGACACTCCTACATATACAGAGGGTCACTAGGGGAAGACATACACATGCAGTATAATGCACACACACACACACACACACACACACACACACACACTAATACTAATGCATACACTCACACTCACACTAACACTAATGCACACACTCACACACTCACACACACACTAATACTAATGCATACACTCACACACACACTAATACTAATGCATACACTCACACACTCACACAAACACACACTAATACTAATGCATACACTCACACACACACTAATACTAATGCATACACTCACACACACACTAATACTAATGCATACATAAACACACACACACACACACACACACACACTAATGACTAATGCATACACTCACACACACACACACTAATACTACATTTTTTTACAGTCACTTTGGCACTAATTTCAGAACCTTGTGGTCATTTTTCAAAACTCTAGACACAAAACTCAAAACGGTCATCACTTGTAACACAAGCTGTCCAATGTTCAAAACATTGCATTGTACATTCATATCTTTAAAGAAACCTTGCACTTGCAGAATCATTGGTTCAAATAACTAATTTATCACGAAATACCATAGGAACATTCATTTAGATCACCCACACACAAGATACCGATAGTTTCAGTGTGTAGTTGTTCGTACAATCATTAAATATTGTAGTACAAAATATGTGATACATGTTTCGTTATGCTACTACACGTAAATACATCACTGTAAAAGGACTAGTAGAGAGAATACTACAGACACAGTGGAATCATTGAACAAAATATGAAATTCATTGATGAAATACAATAAAATCACAACATAGGTTTCTTTGAATCAAAGCAAAAATAATAGTAGCTACAAAAAAAGAAAAAAACTACAGTAAAACGTCAACTGCAGTGTTCCTCATCTGGCTTGCTGTTAAAAGCAAAACAAAGGATTGATTACCGTACTTCTATATTTCCCTCAACTCTGTCTTGTGGATTTGGCCATAGGTTCTCATCCACATCACAATGGATGTTTTCATTAGCCAAACATCTTGGGAAGAATCTTCGGGCGAATCCAGGCATGACACTGGTCTGCCGTGATGTCATTGCATGCATCATCCATGGCCTGGAGAAGGGTGGCTTGTTCGTGAGGGCGCCTATCATATACAGTGGGGCAAAAAAGTATTTAGTCAGCCACCAATTGTGCAAGTTCTCCCACTTAAAAAGATGAGAGAGGCCTGTAATTTTCATCATAGGTACACTTCAACTATGACAGACAAAATTAGAAAAAAAATCCTGAAAATCACATTGTAGGATTTTTAATGAATTTATTTGCAAATTATGGTGGAAAATAAGTATTTGGTCAATAACAAAAGTTTATCTCAATACTTTGTTATATACCCTTTGTTGGCAATGACAGAGGTCAAGCGTTTTCTGTATGTCTTCACACACTGTTGCTGGTATTTTGGCCCATTCCTCCATGCATATCTCCTCTAGAGCAGTGATGTTTTGAGGCTGTTGCTGGGCAACACAGACTTTCAACTCCCTCCAAAGACTTTCTATGGGGTTGAGATCTGGAGACTGGCTAGGCCACTCCAGGACCTTGAAATGCTTCTTACGAAGCCACTCCTTCGTTGCCCGGGCGCTGTGTTTGGTATCATTGTCATGCTGAAAGACCCAGCCACATTTCATCTTCAATGCCCTTGCTGATGGAAGGAGGTTTTCACTCAAAATCTCAAGATACATGGCCCCATTCATTCTTTCCTTTACACGGATCAGTAGTCCTGGTCCCTTTGCAGAAAAACAGCCCCAAAGCATGATGTTTCCACCCCCATGCTTCACAGTAGGTATGGTGTTCTTTGGATGCAACTAAGCATTCTTTGTCCTCCAAACACGACTAGTTGAGTTTTTACCAAAAAGTTATATTTTGGTTTCATCTGACCATATGACATTCTCCCAATCTTCTTCTGGATCATCCAAATGCTCTCTAGCAAACTTCAGATTGCCCTGGACATGTACTGGCTTAAGCAGGGGGACACGTCTGGCACTGCAGGATTTGAGTCCCTGGCGGCGTAGTGTTTTACTTGGTCCCAGCTCTCTGCAGGTCATTCACTAGGTGTGGTTCTGGGATTTTTGTTTTTCTTGTGATCATTTTGACCCCAGGGGGTGAGATCTTGCCCCAGATCGAGGGAGATTATCAGTGGTCTTGTATGTCTTCCATTTCCTAATAATTGCTCCCACAGTTGATTTCTTCAAACCAAGCTGCTTACCTATTGCAGATTCAGTCTTCCCAGCCTGGTGCAGGTCTACAATTTTGTTTCTGGTGTCCTTTGACAGCTCTTTGGTCTTGACCATAGTGGAGTTTGGAGTGTGACTGTTTGAGGTTGTGGACAGGTGTCTTTCATACTGATAACAAGTTCAAACAGGTGCCATTAATACAGGTAACGAGTGGAGGACAGAGGAGCCTCTTAAAGAAGAAGTTACAGGTCTGTGAGAGCCAGAAATCTTGCTTGTTTGTAGGTGATCAAATACTTATTTTCCAACATAATTTACATATAAATTCATAAAAAATCCTACAATGTGATTTTCTGGATTTTTTTCCCTCATTTTGTCTGTCATAGTTGAAGTGTACCTATGATGAAAATTACAGGCCTCTCTCATTTTTTTAAGTGGGAGAACTTGCACAATTGGTGGCTGACTAAATACTTTTTTGCCCCACTGTACCTTCCACCTCCATGTGGAGAAAAATTCCTCAATCGGGTTAAGGAAAGGAGAGTATGGGGGTAAGTACAGGGTGATAAATTGTGGTTGGGCCTGAAACCATGCTTGCACCATTTGAGCATGGTGGAACCTGACATTATCCCACACAATGACATAGGTCATACCATCAGCTCTACAGACCTGATTTAGCTCATCAAGGACGGTTACATCCGAACAGCGAATCATGTGGCTGCCTGCAACTCAATATATAGAGTATATAGATTAGAGAGCTTTAGATGTTGTTCAACCAAACATTAGAACAGACAAGATGAGTAATCTAAGCAACTTTGACCGTGGTATGATTGTTGATGCCAAACATGGTGATTCCAGCATCTCAGAAACAGCTGCCCTCCTGGGATTTTTACGCACTACAATCTCTAGAGTTTACAGAGAATGGTGCGATAAACAAAACACATTCAGTGGGCGGCAGTTCTGTGGGCAAAAACACCTTGTTAATGAGAGGGGTCAGAGGAAAATGTCCAGACTCATTCAAGCTAACAGAAAGGCCACAAATGGTCAAATAACAGCTGTTTAAAACAGTGATGTGCAGAATGGCATCTCTTAAATTATAATTCAGGATTTTGTGGAGGCAAAAGGGGGTCCTACACAGTACTAGATAGGTGTACCTAATAAAGTGGCCGTTGAGTGTACAGTAATGTCAAATCTGAAAACATGGTCTGGAAAAGTGGTACATGAGACCATAGAAACAGTGTCTGATAAAGAATGATGATGAAATATTACATCCATAGATAATGTAGACCAATTGGTTCATGTTAAATGGTAATTGGTGTCAATGGATCTCGTTATCCTGAAACTTTCATGATCTAAACATGGAATATTGTTTGTCAGTTTCCATAAAACTGCATTAAGAGTAATGCAACAGTTACTTATCATTTTGAACAGTTGTATCAATTGATAGTGAGATCATTGTAATGAAATGAGTAGACAGTCATCTCAGATGTAATGTGTGAATTGCATTTTGAAATGGTAATACTTTGATGTCAAGTTGTGTCATTTTGAACAGGTGATTTTAGTTCAATGAACAAATGATCTTAGCTTTATGTGTATTGTATCCAAGCAATTGGAAGAAGTATTAAGAGTTTTGAAAAATGTGCATTTTAATCATTGGTTGTGAGTTTTGTGTCTAGAGTTTTGAAAAATGACATCAAGGTTCTGAAATTAGTGCCGAAGTGGTTGTAAAAAACTGTAATACAGACACACACTAATACAGACACTCACACTAATACAGACACTACTAATACAGACACTCATAGTAATACAGACACTACTAATACAGACACTCCTAATACAAACACTACTAATACAGACACTCACACTAATACTCCCTACTAATACAGAGACTACTAACACAGACACTCCTAATACAGACACTACTAATACACACACACACACACACACACACACACACACACACACACACACACACACACTCACTCACACTAATACAGACACTCACACTAATACAGACACTACTAATACAGACACTACTAATACAGACACTCACACTAATACACACTCCTAATACAGACACTACTAATACAGACACACACTAATACAGACACTACTAATACAGACACTCACACTAATACAGACACTCCTAATACAGACACTACTAATACAGACACTCCTAATACAGACACTACTAATACAGACACTCACACTAATACAGACACTACCAATACAGACACTCCTAATACAGACACTACTAATACAGACACTCACACTAATACACCCTACTAATACAGAGACTACTAACACAGACACTCCTAATACAGACACTACTAATACACACACTCACACTAATACAGACACTACTAATACAGACACTACTAATACAGACACTCCTAATACAGACACTACTAATACAGACACTCACACTAATACAGACACTACCAATACAGACACTCCTAATACAGACACTACTAATACAGACACTCACACTAATACACCCTACTAATACAGAGACTACTAACACAGACACTCCTAATACAGACACTACTAATACAGTCACTCACACTAATACAGACACTACTAATACAGACACTACTAATACAGACACTACTAATACAGACACTCACACTAATACTCCCTACTAATACAGAGACTACTAACACAGACACTCCTAATACAGACACTACTAATACACACACACACACACACACACACACACACACACACACACACACACACACACACTCACTCACACTAATACAGACACTCACACTAATACAGACACTACTAATACAGACACTACTAATACAGACACTCACACTAATACACACTCCTAATACAGACACTACTAATACAGACACACACTAATACAGACACTACTAATACAGACACTCACACTAATACAGACACTCCTAATACAGACACTACTAATACAGACACTCCTAATACAGACACTACTAATACAGACACTCACACTAATACAGACACTACCAATACAGACACTCCTAATACAGACACTACTAATACAGACACTCACACTAATACACCCTACTAATACAGAGACTACTAACACAGACACTCCTAATACAGACACTACTAATACACACACACACACACACACACACACACACACTCACTCACACTAATACAGACACTACTAATACAGACACTCCTAATACAGACATTCCCACTAATACACACTCCTAATACAGACACTACTAATACAGACACTACTAATACAGACACTCCTAATACATACACTACTAATACAGACACTCACACTAATACACACTACTAATACAGACACTACTAATACAGACACTCACACTAATACAGACACTACTAATACAGACACTACTAATACAGACACTACTAATACATATATCCACTAAAAGAGGAAAGAGGGCTTATCTTTAGACTTTATTCTCCCAGGTCCTTTTTGTCACTTGGTTTGATGTGTGTGTGTGTGTGTGTGTGTGTGTGTGTGTGTGTTTGCGTACATGCGTGTGTGTGCATGCATTGGGGCTGTATTGTGTGTGTCTGAGCATGTTTTTGTGTAAGTGTCATGTCATTGGTACTGTAAGGCACCTATTTTGCAGCTGGAGTTGACTTCCACTCTGTGTGAGTGGAAGTGATGTAATCCTGCTGTGCTCTGTCATTGTTTGACTGAGTGGTGACGCACAACACTAATGCCCTGGCCTGGTCACTAAATATCTCAGGCTTTACACTGGGGTAGGGTTTGAAATGGTGGAGCTGAGGAGAGAGGAGTAGGGAAACACACTCACATGGTGACATCAAATGGCCACACTCCATATACAAATAAACTACAAACCTACTACGTTGCCTGGGCTGTTTAATCTATGTCATTGTCATCTGTTTCTGTCTTTTCTGTGCACTCTCTGCAAAGAAAAGAGCCCACACTCAGCCCGAATACTGCCTGTTTGTTTCGTGCCATTTCTCTTTGAATTAAATTGGAACTTTTTCTACCAACTATTACTACCAAGGACAATAGTGAACTGAGATTCACCCTGACCTAATCTCCGTCTCTGTCCCCTCAGGGGCACGGCAGACTGGTTCGGGGTCAGTAAGGAAAACGACAGCACCCAGCGATGGAGGAGGAAGAGCCTGCAGCACTGCAACCTGCGCTACGGCCGCCTCAAGGCCCAGGTGATGAGGGAGATGGAGCTGTCCAGCCAGGACAACCTGTCTCTGACCAGCACTGAGACCCCACCACCCCTCTACCTCCCCCCACACCACCACCACCCCCACCACCCCTATGCCATGCAGCGGGTAGGGCAGAGCCGCCCACAGACATACTATACATTCCTAGACTCTCTGTATATCTCTCTCTTTCTCTGTCTCTTGCCATACATATGTGCATATGTCATGTGTTGTGTTTTTTTTACCCAATGTCAATCCTATGTCTCTCCCTTGGGAACAATGATGTTATTCAATACAATTCCAAATAGATATCAGAATTGACATTTTGCTTGTTTGTGGTTTTTGTTTCTGTGATGTAAGCTGATGAGTGTATTAATACATGGAGTAATGCAACTATTAGAGGTCCATCACTATGGTAACCTGTGTATTGATATGACCGTGAACTTGACCTGTCATGTAGCCTCTTAGCAGAGCCCCATTGTTGTAACTATTCAAGTGAGTTCACCACCAAATAACCTAAAAGGATATTCTTGGCTCCGTGGTGTTTACAAGCCCATGGGACATTACAGTGTCTGCCTCTGTGTGTGTAGATTGTGGACCCCCTGGCGCGGGGCCGTGCATTCCGCATGGTGGAGGAGGTAGATGGTTACAGCGTACCCCAGACCCCCATCACCCCTGGTGCCGCCTCTCTCTGCTCCTTTTCCAGCTCACGCTCCGCACTCAACAGGTTACCGCGGCGACGCAAGCGAGAGTCGGTCGCCGTCATGAGCTTCAAGGCCGCCGCAGCGCTGGTTAAGGTGTGTCGCAAAGACATTGTCAACAGTGAGGATCAGAGTGTGTGTGTGTGTATGTTTGTGTGTGTGTGTGCATGAGGATCAGAGTGTTTGTGTGTGTGTTTGTGTTTGTGTGTGTGTGTGTGTGTGTGTGTGTGTGTGTGTGTGTGTGTGTGTGTGTGTGTGTGTGCATGAGGATCAGAGTGTTTGTGTGTGTGTTTGTGTGAGTGTGTGTGCATGAAGATCAGAGTGTGTGTGTGTGTGTGTGTGTGTGTGTGTGTGTGTGTGTGTGTGTGTGTGTGTGCAGGGAGCAGATGTGTTTCCCGCATGTTTACCACTGTACTGTTGATGAATCATCCCCGATACTCCAGCAGCTGAGATAAAACAGTTCTAGTAACAGACACTGCTTTGATCTAACTAAATGCATCATTGGGAGTCACCTTGACACATATTTACTATCTCAAGCCAAGTATGCAAACACCTTAGTCTCTGTAGTGTCAGTACCTCTTAGATGCTGTCTGTCTGATATGACTCTGGTCATTGAACAGTTTCTGCTCTGTGTCTTTGTTAATGGTGGCACAATAAAACGCAACTAAACACAGCAGAACCCTACTGGATTGCGTTGTTTGTTCTAGGCATTGATCTCTTTGCCCAAAATGGTTATTGAGAGACTTAATCACACAACCCCAGTTTACTGTTGCCTGCTTATGGACACACAAACGCACACGCACACACACACAAGCACAAACACACAGAGTATGTGTATGTTTATATCGTATAGGACGATTACCAATGTCAGTGTTATGTAAAAGTTGAGCTCAGGCTTGTATTGTAGGATTAGACTTTGGTGTAACAGTACAGTACAGAGGCTGTTCCTCTCTCCTGTCCTGTGGTGTCAGGCAGGGTGGTGGGGGGCACATAGGTAGATGACTTGGCTGGGGAGGGAGACAATGTTTGCATCCCAAATGGCACCCTATTCCCTATTATTTAGTGCACTACTTTTGACCAGGGCCCTGGCACTAAATAGGGAATAGGGTGCCCTGGTTAAAAGTAGTGCACTAAATAGGGAATAGGTTACCTTGGTTGAAAGTTGTGCACTAAATAGGGAATAGGGTGCAATTTGGGACATATACATTAACAGATGGCATTAGGATAACCCTGCTGTCAGTCCCGTCCTCCAGTCAGAATGCTCAGCTGTGTGTCTGTTCTGTTAGCCAGTAGAATACTGTGTATTCTGGAACTGAAACATTGAACGCTGCAGGGCTAATCCCGCCTCAAGAGGTCAAAGCATCATAATCATCATGGCCACTGGCCACAGATGGTTGTCAGGAGTCAGAGAGGACACTGGTCTGGGGCTTTGGGGATGCTGTTTACCGGATGTGTTTTTGATCCCGGGTTGGGGTCAATTCCATTTCTATTTGAAATTGAATTCCCTTCTTGAACTGACGGAATTGAAATGGAATTGACCCGTCATGGTCTCATTGTCAAACACAACAGTAATGTAATATCATCCAATAAATGTGCATCAGAGAGTATTTATTAGCGGTTACAACGACGGTGATGATGATGACAACGTGATGATGATGACAGTGATGATGATGACAGTGATGATGATGACGATGATGATGGTGTGTGTCAGGGCCGTACGGTGAGAGAGAGGGAGGGCGCTGCCCGGCGGTGTCGCAGGCGGAGCTTCATGCCAGTGAGTTTCCTGGAGGACGACACAGTGGACTTCCCTGACGAGCTGGACACCTCCTTCTTTGCTAGAGTGAGTAACACACACACATCCCATCACACATTCACGCACAGATAGCATACTCGCACAGTTCCTCCTGTCCCTCTTCATCTCTTTTCCTTCTCCTCCTCCTCCTGCTCCTCCTCCTCCTCCTGCTCCTTCTCCTCCTTCTCCTCCTCCATGCAGGATGGTCTGAGGAGAGGAGATGAGGAGCTGTCTACCTATGCAGACGATGTGTTTGATTCTCCGTCTGAGGCCGCCATTAAAGAGGAGGAGTCTAACACAGCAGTGGATGAGAGTGACCTCACAGGTGGCGCCTTGGACAAGAACGAACTGGAGAGGAGTCACCTGATGCTGTGCGTGGAACACACAGACATCACACACGCAAGTTGTTGCTGCTACTGTAGCCAGTTTCACTTAACACACATCTCTCCCTCTCTCTCTCTCTCTCTCTCTCTCTCTCTCTCTCTCTCTCTCTCGCTCTCCGTCTCTCGCTCTCCCTCTCTATCTCTCTCTCTCGCTCTCCGTCTCTCGCTCTCCGTCTCTCGCTCTCCCTCTCTCTCTCTCTATCTCCCACTCAACTCCACAGGCCCCTGGAGCGGGGCTGGCGTAAAGGTAAAGAACCTGGACTGTCTCAGGTCCAGCCCAAGGTGCGTCTGCGCCAGGAGGTGGTGAGTGTGAGTGGGCAGCGACGGGGCCAGCGGATCACAGTGCCCGTCAAGAAGCTCTTCGCCAAGGAGAAGAGGCCCTACGGCCTAGGGATGGTGGGACGGCTCACTAACAGAACCTACCGCAAACGCATCGACAGCTTCGTCCAGCAGCAGATAGAGGACATGGACGACCACAGGTACACTTTATTGTCAATGAAGATTTTCAGATTCTTTCATTTCAATGTGGAATTCTGAACTTGCTACATTGCTATGCATTTGACTTAAACTCTGGCATGGTCACATAGTCGCACTGTAACATCAAACATGTCTAAGATTTAACCACACTACAGGAGAAGAGCTCAGCCACATCTGTAGTGGAGGTCGGAGCTGTGTCTGAGGTTGCCCCAGATAAGATACAGTATGAGTCATCACGGATAATAGAAAGCACCTAATTTTTGTGACTGGCCTGGCCTCTAGATTAATAAACAAACCAGGACTGTGTGACTCAGTAACAGATGGTCGAGTCCCAGCACACCATGTGGGAAACAATGGTTTACACAGTTGTTGTCATACATTACTAACTCCTATCCTAGTGGATGCAGCTGTTGTCCGTGTGAAGTCCACGCTGACATACTGAGATAGTTTTTCTAACAGACGAGGCAAGCTGCTGTACTATGTGATATACCGTTTTGATATTGTGTGTGTGTCTGTCTCTCTCTCTGTGTGTGTGTGTGCGCAGGCCTTTCTTTACCTACTGGATCACATTTGTCCACCTGTTAATCACCATCCTGACTGTTTGTCTCTACGGCATCGCCCCTGTGGGCTTCTCCCAGCACGAGACCGTCGACTCGGTCAGTACAGTGACTGTTATATAACGTAGTTTGCGTTATGAATGTTACAGTGATGGTTGTATAGTCTTTGCTACAATGTGATACGTGATCCGTTGCGTCAATGTGTTATTCTTTGCATGTCACTTCGTAAAGACGTCTGGCTTCTCCCTTGTCTCTCTTTAGGTATTGAGAAATAAAGGTGTTTATGAAAATGTCAAGTTTGTGCAACAAGAAAACTTCTGGGTGGGACCAAATTCTGTAAGTGTAACTTTTTTTCGGCTAACGGACTTCATTTGATCATTTAAACCGATATGTCAGCTATGAGACTCTGTGTTGTATTTGAAAAAACCGTACCCGATGGTAAGTCATAGCGCTGGTAGCATAACTCTCTGTTATGCTGCTCCCAAACTTCATCTTTTAATACAACTTTGGTGCTTAAGATGTTTATTAATACGGAGGGTTTCCGGCACAAAAAGCACATCTCCGTTCTTGTTCCATGAGCATAAGGGAACTGTGTGTCACAGCTGGATGGGCTGCGCTTTCGCTCACAAAATCCATGCCATTACCAACCGCGTTACCGTTAATACCTGCTTTTCGTTGGTCTTACATCTCTCGATATGCGCTCCAGGGGTTGGAAGCAAAATACTTTTTGAACAGAACCATTATTTTCTGGGGGTTCTTTCCACTGTTCCGACCAGATTTACTTCACCAATCAGTACGGATAGAGCAGCTTGCTATGGAGCAGGCAGTCTATAGTTACATGTGTGATGGAAAGAAAAGTGTAGGGCATGAGATGCGACTAAAATTTTACGGGTGGGGAGAGAGCAAGAGAGGGTGGAGAAGGACGTTTGGCTTGAAGCACTGGGGATCTTGTTTTGACATGCATTATCTGAATTAGGCCCACAGAATTATACCTACGGAGGTGCAGCTTCTATGGAGGAACTTTGAATGTCTTTGATCTTCAGAGAAATGGCTTAATGTTGGACCTAACAAGCTTGTGTGTGCAGACCGGCACCAGAATTCTGAATCATGCTTGTAATGTCAGTAGGCTACAGGAGCCTATGCTTCAGAGGGGAGGGGCAGGTAGCCTAAACACGCACGCACTCTGACAAAGATTTTCTGCTGGCAGGCAGACACTGGAAGAAGTTTCTGAGAGACAGAGGGAGGGCTTTGCATAGCTGTGTTGTTGCGCTTTTTGTGGGACAAAAAAAAAAATGCCTGCAACGTTAAATAATGTTATTAACCGGTTCCCATGCTTTTAAAATAATGGTTCTGTTTCCCGGAAAAGTATAGATCACTTTTGTTCCCGGTTCTGATTCTGTTCCTTTTCTGTTTCAGTTCTGTTCCCTGAATTGATTCCAACCCCTGCTTTTGCGCTTGTTTTCAAGGACATACCACAAATATTCCTACCTCAGCGCAAGCTAGCTGATATTAGATAGGTAAATTGATATTAGACAGGTAAATTGATATTAGACAGGTAAATTGATATTAGACAGGTAAATTGATATTAGACAGGTAAATTGATATTAGACAGGTAAATTGATATTAGATAGGTAAATTGATATTAGACAGGTAAATTGATATTAGACAGGTAAATTGATATTAGACAGGTAAATTGATATTAGACAGGTAAATTGATATTAGACAGGTAAATTGATATTAGATAGGTAAATTGATATTAGACAGGTAAATTGATATTAGATAGGTAAATTGATATTAGACAGGTAAATTGATATTAGACAGGTAAATTGATATTAGACAGGTAAATTGATATGAGACAGGTAAATTGATATGAGACAGGTAAATTGATATGAGACAGGTAAATTGCTGAACCTGGCGCATGTGGTGCAAAATGCCGGAGTATCTGTTTTTACATGCTGTAATGTCAAAACGAACTTGCGTTTGGCACTTGTGCTGCCGTAGCGCCAGCCGAAAATAGAGCCCCTTGTCTGTGTTCTGACTGTACACCCTCCCCCTGACCTGCAGGAGGCGCTAATCCACCTGGGGGCTAAGTTCTCCCCCTGCATGCGTCAGGACCAGCAGGTCCATGACCTGATCCAGGAGAAGAGAGGAAGAGAGCGGGAGTCAGCCTGCTGTGTGAGGAACGACCGCTCCGGCTGTCTTCAGACCTCACAGGAGGAGTGCTCTGTGAGTTACCCTGGTGTTCCACTACTGTTACAGTCATATTATATTATATATTATATTATATATCCTACAATCTGCAGCAATTCACCCCTGTCTCTCTCTCCTCCTGTTCTCCCTCTCCAGTCTACTCTAGCAGTGTGGGTGAAGTGGCCTCATCACCCCAGTGCTCCTCTCCTGGAGGGGAAGGTCCGTCAGCACGGCTCAGTCTGCCACCAGGACCCCAGGTAATAAACTGCTTCTCTCTCTCCTCTTCATCCATCTCCCTCTCTTCTTCTTTATCTCCTCTTCCCTCTATACATTATATGTTCTTTCCTCTGTTCCTCTCTTTTCAGAATATGCCTGGAGCCAGCCTCTGTGTCGCCTCATGAGTGGCCTGATGACATCACCAAGTGGCCAGTGTGTACCAGGTACAACCCAGGCAACCACACTAACCTCCCCCACATAGACTGTGCCATCACCGGACGGCCATGCTGCATTGGGACCAAAGGGAGGTGAGGACAGACAGTACCCTCCACAAACTGCACGGTAGTGGTGAATACTATATGAGTTTCCTCAACAGGCCCCTCAATTATTCTGATTTGAAAAAAAATAAACTTTTTTTTTAATAATTATTGTTGGACATAAAATACAGGAAAAGGGTTGGAAAATCAGCTCCAAGTGATTAACATTTTGGAAATCTATTCCAAAGTATTTTTACGCATAATATAAAGATACAGCTCTAGAAAAAATTAAGAGACCACTGCAAAAGTATCCGTTTCTCTGATTTTACTATTTATACGTATTTGTTTAGGTAAAAAAAATTAAAAAATAATTTATTCTGTAAACTACTGACAATATTTCTCCCAAATTCCAAATAAAAATATTGTAATTTAGAGCATTTATTTGCAACTGGTCAAAATAACAAAAAAATATGCAGTGTTGCCAGACCGTGTTGCCAGAATACGTTCGTATTCATTTCTAAACAACACAATACTAATGTTTTAACTTAGGAAGAGTTCAGAAATCAATATTTGGAGGAATAACCCTGATTTTCAATCACAGCTTTCATGCGTCTTGGCATGCTCTACACCAGTCTTTCACATTGATGTTGGGTGACTTTATGCCACTCCTGGTGCAAACATTCAAGCAGCTAGGCTTTGTTTGATGGCGTGTGACCATCCATCTTCCTCTTAATCACATTCCAGAGGTTTTCAATGGGGTTCAGGTCTGGAGATTGGGCAGGCCATGACAGGGTCTTGATTTGATGGTCATCCATCCACACCTTGATTGACCTGGCTGTGTGGCATGGAGCATTCTCCTGCTTGAAAAACCAATCCTCAGAGTTGGGGAACATTGTCAGAGCAGAAGGAAGCAAGTTCTCTTCCAGGACAACCTTGTATGTGGCTTGATTCATGTGTCCTTCACAAAGACAAATCTGTCCGATTCCAGCCTTGCTGAAGAACCCCCAGATCATCACCGATCCTCCACCAAATTTCACAGTGGGTGCGAGACACTGTGGCTTGTAGGCCTCTCCAGGTCTCGCACCCACTGTGAGGATAATTTTTTCCAAAGCTGTATATGTGATTATATAGTGATTATGTTTTAGTCATCTGTTTGGGCTTCTTGTGGTCAATCTGCGGTCTATAAATGATTTGTAATTATGTTCTGGCCTCCTGAGCATCCGCTCAAGAAAATATCTAGTTCATGATCCCTGTTATATGAAACAATGAACTATGTTTTGAAAGTGTGTTGCTGAGGAGCCTGTACTTTATGCTGTTCAGTTCCCTGAGTCTTCACAGACATAGGTAGTTGATGTTGTAATGGCTTGTCTTGTGTGTTCACTATTCAGGTGTGAGATCACGTCCAGAGAGTACTGTGACTTTATGAAGGGCTACTTCCACGAGGACGCTACTCTCTGCTCCCAGGTGGCCTGTATGGATGATGTGTGTGGCCTGCTTCCTTTCCTCAACCCCGAGATCCCAGACCAGTTCTACAGACTCTGGCTCTCTCTATTCCTCCATGCAGGGTGAGTAGTGTTTCTCTGTAAAGAATATTCATTAGAATATTTTTATGTGTCTATTTTTAAAGGGTTAAACTAAGAACATTTAACAACTTCATAGTTAAGAACACTACAACAATATGGAAGAAAATGAAACGTATTCTACAAGAACCAATATGACTCCCTAAAAACACAACCCTATGGAACAATCCTTGGATAGCTTTTCAGAAATTACCAGATAAATTGGTCCACATGGAAAACTAAAGGCATAGAATCCGTAAATGACTTGGTAACAGGAAATACATTTATTTCCATGACAGAATTAAAAAAGTCATTTTGGACTGACCAGTATAGATCGTTTCAAATACATCCAACTTAAAAGTTACATATCACAAAATGTCAGTTTTAAATCTTTAAGACATCAGAGCAACATTGTGGGAATCTTATTTGAGTCAGAAAGGTATGTTCATTTGATAGGAAAGATATACAAAACCTTGCGTAGAGCATATCCAAATGACAATCTCTTAGAATGTTTTTTTCAAAAGAACTGATGTTGTCACAAGATGGAGGGAAAGTTGGAGCATAATTAAAGAAATGACAAAAAACGTATGCTCAATCCAGTATAAACGAATGCATAGCATTTATTATACAAGAGATAAAATTCACACATTTCAGAGTCGATGTCTCAAGTGTAAAACTAATAATGACTCAATAATCCATGCTTTCTGGGAATGCTATAAAGTCTGGAAGTTGTGGGCGGGGCTAGAAAGTTGGCTGTATTACAGGAAGTACTACAATGTAAACTTACTTTTGATCCGTTTGTCTGCATATTTGAAGACATGGAATATGGGGGTGTAGTGAGATACCTGGTGAGCTGGATGATTCTCTTCTCATCACTCATCTTGAAAAAACGTATACTAAATACTTGGAAGTCAATCAATCCGCCATCATTGACACAATGGAAAAATACAATTATTTATTATTGAAATAGCATGAGCGACCGTGGTAAAATTTAAGGCCAAGTGGCAAACAATAATGCAGGCACTAGCGATTGGGGTGTAAGCATGCGGGTCTGGGCAGATGAGATGTAGTCATTGTTTGTGTGTGAGTTTGTTTTTAAAGTTTAAAAAAAGGGGGGGGGGGAACTAAGATATATATAATACCAGTAAAAAGTTTGGACACATCTACTCATTCCAGGGTTTTTCTTTGTACAAATAAAGAAAAACTCTTGAATGAGTAGGTATGTCCAAACTTTTGACTGGTACTGTATATATGTAAAATAGTAAATGGTATTAGACAAGTTGTGTTCAATATGTTTAAACTTTGTCCTGCACAATGTCCTGCATGATGTGTCAAACATCATGAATAAATTAGGAAGCTACTGTATTTGGGCAGAAAATCGTATTTTTGCGTCTCAAATGTTCTGTGAATGCGCAACCTGTAGACGTTTGTTTGTCTTGTGTATTGCGAGTCAGCTTTGTTCCAGGGCGTTAGTGTGCTTCACACATACCAGTCGACACACTAGCTCTGTTAACCACTGTTACTTGTGCAGCTAGTGAGTACATACTAGCTAGGCTCGGTAGCTTCTAATTATACATGTCATTTCACCACCCGTGCTGTTGGGGGCGGTAACGCACCATCGTCTCTGGCACCAACCTCCTGTCTCATGTTGTATGTCTCACAGTGTCTGTATCGTGAAAATGCATCTGCTGGAGCCAGACCCTATTGGAAAATAATGTTGTTTGTAACCTGCTGAGACTCTCCATGTCTTTATTTATTTGCTCATTTGTATCCCTGTAGGATCCTGCACTGCCTGGTGTCGGTGCTCTTCCAGATGACCATCCTGAGGGACTTAGAGAAGCTGGCCGGCTGGCTGAGGATCTCTATCATCTACATCGTCTCTGGCATCACTGGCAACCTGGCCAGCGCCATCTTCCTACCCTACAGAGCAGAGGTACAGTACTGTAGATTCACTGATCATATAGGTCTAGTGATATCACTGGTGTAATTATGGGATATATGTTTGTTTATGATGCTATGAAGCCATACTAAACAAGAATCTCAAATGTCATTTATTTTGTTTTGTTGTCATTCCACTGGCTGTCCCTTAGGTGGCAGGAGGCCAAGTATTTAACTGCCAATATGACACAATGTGTGTGTCTCTCTTTCTGTTCTCCTGCTCCCTCTCCCCCTTCCTCCCCAGGTGGGTCCAGCTGGCTCTCAGTTTGGTATCCTGGCCTGTCTCTTTGTTGAGCTGTTCCAGAGCTGGCAGATCCTGGAGCGTCCGTGGAGGGCTTTCACCAAGCTGTTGTGTGTCGTCATCTTTCTCTTCTCCTTTGGCATGCTGCCCTGGATAGACAACTTCGCCCACATCTCCGGATTCATCTCTGGACTCTTCCTCTCCTTCGCCTTTCTGCCATACATCAGGTGAGAGCTGGTTTGATTTAGTAATATTTGGGGGATTTTTTGTGTATGTAATGTAAAGCGCTTTGAACTACTTAAAAAAATAATAATAATGTGGCTCAGATGTAAATGGCTCAGATGTAAATGGCTCAGATCTAAATGGCTCAGATCTAAATGGCTCAGATGTAAATGGCTCAGATGTAAATGGCTCAGATCTAAATGGCTCAGATGTAAATGGCTCAGGTGGTTCTGGGTTTGCGGCCTCATATACCTGAATATATTAGGTTTTACTGTAACTTTAAGTTACTTTGGGTAAAATTTGTATATATTTTATAATTACATTGAAATTAAATATGTCCTCAAGGTTATGCTATACCCTTTAATACACTTAAAACACTAATATTGATTTTATGATCTTATTCTCCTTATTATTTCCAGTTTTGGCCGTTCGGACATGTACCGTAAGCGTGTCCAGATCTGTGTGTTCCTGTTGGTGTTCCTGGGTCTCTTCTCAGGACTGGCTGTACTGTTCTACATACACCCGGTCAAGTGTGAGTGGTGTGAGTACCTCACCTGTATTCCCCTCACTGACAAGTTCTGTGACAAGTACGACCTCAACGCCCACCTCCACTGACCAGGCCTTTGACTGTACAATTGCAATGACTAGAATGGACAATCTCAAAGAACTATAGCCTCACGCGCCAGGATAGCAGGACAAAAGGGTCGGCTGGTGAACAAGACTCTAAGCAACGTCACGGCATGGACCAGACCGGCGGCCATATTTGTTGTAGTATTCAGGACATTGGATGTGAAGATTGCCAATCTTGGAAAAATAACTGTTGATCTTAATAACTGTTGATCTGTCTCCATTTGATTTTGTTTATATGGACATTGCTAGCGAGTGACCTGTCACTTTCAAAGCATAAAGACTTAAAGACAGAAGGGGGGGTTAAATGTGACTGTTGCCTTGCCGCTGCTCTTATTAAAAACAGACACAACAGCACCACCTTGTGGCCGTCAGACCACATACAGCTGTGGAGGGATTTTGTTTTGTATTTTTCTACACACGTCATAAAGCTGACGAAAAGTTGTATTGGTTTATTGGATGACCTCAGACAGGGAACTATCTCACAGGAAAGAAAAGGGATTCCTGTAGTACTGTACGATGACTGCCTCTGGTGCCTTGGTTATTACTGCCATATCTAGGTCCAAGTCTCAAATGGCACACTATTCTCTATACCAGAGGTTCCCAAACTTTTTCACTCAGGCCCCCTTCCAGCGTTGGAGAACATCTCACAATGGCACAAGCATTGTTCATGACACCAAGTGTTCACACCCCTCTTGTTGGCAGAGAGTTGTAAACGCTTATTTCCTGCAATTATAGACATTTTGCAGAGCCTAATGTGTATTCATGTGATATTTGAGTAACTAAAAAATTACAACAAAATCTATGGGCTAAAAAACATTAGCTGACATGGGTTAGTTATAAATAGGTTAGAAATAGCTCTCTAATGTATGCAATGACTGACATGACAAGAGAAACTAATGATGCACTACCCAATATCGAAAATGCACCTTTTGCATTCAACTATTACAAATTACAAGTGTTTTTTGTTTGGGGGGGGGGCTGCCGACCCCTCACCCCCCCCTTGGGTAACCACTGCTCTGTACAGTGAACTATATAGGGAATAGTGTGTCATGTGTGCCCTATATTACACTAGACAAAACACTTGTAGGTTAACATGTGTACTGCTGTCTAAGTGGTGGTGAGTGTTTGGAGGGTAGCGTTTTAGCTACCTGCTTATCTGTACCTGCCAATACAGCAACACAAACTGACGCTTTCTGTCTGTGTGTCCAATTTATTTCTGTTGTGTGAATGTGTGTGTGTGTGAGGGATCTGAAACTGTCTTATGCCTTGTTGCACATGCTTGCTTCCCCCAGTAGATGGCAGAGTTGCTTTGAGTAAATGGCTGCCATCAGGAACATGTAACATACACAAGATGCATGTCTGATGTCCTCATATACCCTTAAACAAACTTAGTCTGAATGGCTCTTAAAGTAAGATATATAATGCACACATTGAGTGCATAGAAACATTTCTAGTACTCTGTGTTATCCACATTGTCTCTGCTAGGGGATTTGTAGGCTAATGTCGACTACAGACCTATGTTGTTCCGTGGCTCTGGCCTCGTGATTTAAATGTGATATGTTTATCCCACACAACTCTTAATGGTGCACTTCAAGACATTGCTTTTGTCGCTGACTAATTCTCTCTGCCTCTCCTTGAGTCGCCAGCCTCTTCCCACGCACACACACACACACACACACACACACACACACACACACACACACACACAGTCTGTAATTTATGGTGCACTTCAAGTCCTCTCTCTTTTGCCGTTGACTAATTCTCTCTTCCACCCCCCTCTCCTTGAGTCACCAGCCCTTACACACACACACACACACACACACACACACTGAGTCTGTAATTCAAAGTTAATCAGTGCGTCGACTCCACTCAAGCCTCCTGTCGATAGAAAGCTGAATATGACAAACCCTTATTTGCAGCCAAGGTATAATAGCTAGGTAGTATGTTTAGGAGCTATTCCATGAATCCCACCTTACAGATGCTTCTCTGCCTGTAGACTGAATGCCATACTACTTTCACCCATCCAGCCCTTTTAGATGGGACTAGTTTAGGCTCACTTTCTCCTCTCAACTGAATGCATTTTCTACCGTATACCTCTCCCCCTAAAAACGTCTCTCTCGCTCTCTTTGTTTTTCTCCCATTCTCTCTCTAAGACAGCTGAACAGCTGAGGCGGGCACACAGTGCTGTTAAACTCACCCAGCCTCTCTCTTCCCATCCTATCCTCCCCACCATCCCCTTCCTCTCCTCCATCCATGGCCCTATGGAGATGCTAATTTGATTTTAAGTGGGCAATACCCCTTCCTTTCCCTCTCCACATCAGCCGACTAGATGACCTCTGTCTGATTAGCAAACTGCACTGGGTCATATGGATCAAAGAGAAGGGGACATGCTGTCTAGCCTTTTTACCTCTTTCTCTCACTCTATCCACTCTAGTTAAGTAAATGTTTTATTCATTTTCTGTGTCTTATTTGGACTTTAGTCATTGGTCACCCTTTACAATACATACCCACTTTAATTTAACTAGGCAAGTCATTTAAGAACAAATTATTATTTTCAATGATGGCCTAGGAACAGTGGGTTAACTGCCTCGTTCAGAAGGACAGATTTGTCAGCTCGAGGATTTGATCTTGCAACCTTTCAGATTACTAGTCCAGCGCTCTAACCACTAGGCTACCTGCTGGTTACTAGTCCAACGCTCTAACCACTAGGCTACCTGCTGGTTACTAGTCCAACGCTCTAACCACTAGGCTACCTGCTGGTTACTAGTCCAACGCTCTAACCACTAGGCTACCTGCTGGTTACTAGTACAACGCTCTAACCACTAGGCTACCTGCTGGTTACTAGTCCAACACTCTAACCACTAGGCTACCTGCTGGTTACTAGTCCAACGCTCTAACCACTAGGCTACCTGCTGGTTACTAGTCCAACGCTCTAACCACTAGGCTACTTGCTGGTTACTAGTCCAACGCTCTAACCACTAGGCTACCTGCTGGTTACTAGTCCAACGATCTAACCACTAGGCTACCTGCTGGTTACTAGTCCAACACTCTAACCACTAGGCTACCTGCTGGTTACTAGTCCAACGCTCTAACCACTAGGCTACCTGCTGGTTACTAGTCCAACGCTCTAACCACTAGGCTACTTGCTGGTTACTAGTCCAACGCTCTAACCACTAGGCTACCTGCTGGTTACTAGTCCAACGATCTAACCACTAGGCTACCTGTTGGTTACTAGTCCAACGCTCTAACCACTAGGCTACCTGCTGGTTACTAGTCCAACGCTCTAACCACTAGGCTACCTGCTGGTTACTAGTCCAACGCTCTAACCACTAGGCTACCTGTTGGTTACTAGTACAACGCTCTAACCACTAGGCTACCTGTTGGTTACTAGTCCAACGCTCTAACCACTAGGCTACCTGTTGGTTACTAGTCCAACGCTCTAACCACTAGGCTACCTGCTGGTTACTAGTCCAACGCTCTAACCACTAGGCTACCTGCTGGTTACTAGTCCAACGCTCTAAGCACTAGGCTACCTGCTGGTTACTAGTCCAACGCTCTAACCACTAGGCTACCTGCTGGTTACTAGTCCAACGCTCTAACCACTAGGCTACTTGCTGGTTACTAGTCCAATGCTCTAACCACTAGGCTACCTGCTGGTTACTAGTCCAACGATCTAACCACTAGGCTACCTGCTGGTTACTAGTCCAACACTCTAACCACTAGGCTACCTGCTGGTTACTAGTCCAACGCTCTAACCACTAGGCTACCTGCTGGTTACTAGTCCAACGCTCTAACCACTAGGCTACTTGCTGGTTACTAGTCCAACGCTCTAACCACTAGGCTACCTGCTGGTTACTAGTCCAACGATCTAACCACTAGGCTACCTGTTGGTTACTAGTCCAACGCTCTAACCACTAGGCTACCTGCTGGTTACTAGTCCAACGCTCTAACCACTAGGCTACCTGCTGGTTACTAGTCCAACGCTCTAACCACTAGGCTACCTGTTGGTTACTAGTACAACGCTCTAACCACTAGGCTACCTGTTGGTTACTAGTCCAACGCTCTAACCACTAGGCTACCTGTTGGTTACTAGTCCAACGCTCTAACCACTAGGCTACCTGCTGGTTACTAGTCCAACGCTCTAACCACTAGGCTACCTGCTGGTTACTAGTCCAACGCTCTAAGCACTAGGCTACCTGCTGGTTACTAGTCCAACGCTCTAACCACTAGGCTACCTGCTGGTTACTAGTCCAACGCTCTAACCACTAGGCTACCTGCTGGTTACTAGTCCAACGCTCTAACCACTAGGCTACCTGCTGGTTACTAGTCCAACGCTCTAACCACTAGGCTACCTGCTGGTTACTAGTCCAACGCTCTAACCACTAGGCTACCTGCTGGTTACTAGTCCAACGCTCTAACCACTAGGCTACCTGCTGGTTACTAGTCCAACGCTCTAACCACTAGGCTACCTGCTGGTTACTAGTCCAACACTCTAACCACTAGGCTACCTGCTGGTTACTAGTCCAACGCTCTAACCACTAGGCTACCTGCCACCTACGTTATTAATCCCGCCTTCCATAGAATAACCATTGTGAAAATGTTATTTCTGTCTTTCCAATCCTAAGCCATTGTCTTACATCAGGTTGTGCAATGCAGTGTTGTAGTACTTGAGTCCAGAACTCAGACTTGATGTTGTCAGCAAATCTTTCTCCCTTGCTCAATTCACTGCAGTAGCTACTGTATTAGCTAGCTATCCCTACTAATGTTCAGCACCGTAAGTCAGCTAGCTTTCCACATTATTAAATGGAACTTCAAAGATTGCTAGACCGCAGCTTTTAGCCTATCAAGGGACTCGCGACTCTACTTGGGACTCTATAGGACTCTGACTCAAACACTAGGGACTTGGGACTCTATAGGACTGACTCAAACGTTAGGGACTTTGGACTCAATTTGGACTCAAGTTGTTGGGACTTAGCGAACCATTGTATGGGTAGTTCATTTAGTTAAACTGCTACAATTGCAACTGCTCCAGCCTCTCTAACTTATTGTGTGTGTGTGTGCATATCGGAGGGATTGAAAATACATTTCCGTCCCGTATAGACAAATAAAGTAAATATTTGATCTCTTATGAAAGGGAATTTGAACTGTATCTCTTTTTATCCATGTCAATGTTCTAATTTGAACTTGACCTGCTGAATGAATTGAAACTGTATCAATGAAATAACCTGCGGAAGACATTTACTGCAATCAGAAACGGTCTTTCCCTGTTTGTCACACCGGCTAGTCTCTCCACCCACTGGTGCCCATTGCCCAGTAAACTCTTGTTATACTAGAAAGCACAACTTTGGCTATATCGATTCATTAAGGTTATTGGGAAATCGATGCAATCAGAACTACTTCGCAAAAATTCTACAATCAAGTCTCTGCATGATAATTTAGTCAAATTGCTACAATTTAGGAGATAAAACTGAATTTCAACAGTATCCACCTTTTAACCATGTCAACGTTCCAAACATAACTTTGCCTGATTTGATCTTTGTGGCATATTGTAAGAATGCAGGTGATCAACAGAGAATTAAACATGCAGTGACATTATTCTGGAAAGAACATTAGATTCATGATGATATTTGCCAACCATTTAGTGGTGGAAGAAATAAATTGACCTCAACTGTTCAGCTTTTATTCAAGAACAACATATATTTTCATTCAGTTTAAGGTTAGGGTTAAACTAACCTACCGTAGCAAGCGTGAAAAGACATGGATGGATGAAGGGATGGATAAATGGATGGATTGATAAATGAATAGATAGATGGATATATGGGCAGGCAGGTAGGTAGGTGGGTGTGCTACTGCCTCCCTGGCTGGAAAGCCGACCCTGAAACTGGACCCTGACAGCTGCTCAGCAGGTGGTCACTGACAGGCTCTCTCTCTTCATTGTGCCTGGAGCAACACACACACACAGACACACACACACACACCAGGCCCCCAGGCTCTTAGCCCAGGTGAGAGGGGTGGGAGGTGAGGGGGGTGGTAGAGGGTCCACAGTGCACCTGTCTGAGCCCACCTCCACCCCCTCCAATGACCCAGTATTATTGTGAATAATAATAGCCTGAATCACACTTGGCCTATCTGCCACCTGGGCTGTGACTGACTGGCCTACTTCCCCCTGGAAGAGAGAGAGGAGGGAGTTTAAGCACTAAGACAACACTGAGCTAAGCGTATCCATACTGGTTCTCTTTTCTCGGTTTGTTGTTCTTGTGTGACTGACTGTCCCCCTTCCCTCTGGCAGAGAGGAGACACACGGAGAGGAGAGTGTGTGTACTAAGAATCTACATCTGCTCTTAAAAGGGTGCACATTCAAAAAACACCCTCCTGTCCTGCTGTCCCCCTCCTTTCCTTCACCCCTCACCTGTCAGCTCCAGAACCCGTCCTGCCAAGTCCCTGTGTCCCCCAGCAACCCTACAGATGTCCCCCCCGGCCTTGGCCCTGATCCCCTAAGCCCCTTCTCTCTGGTCCTCTGTTTCCAATCACACACACAGAGAGGGATTTGGGTGCCCTTTATAGGACAGATGCATTATGGGTAAGGTCAGAGAGTACAGCGGACCTTATTTATCTAATAGTTTATTTTCAAAAGATGAGAGCAGAGGCGAGGAGAAGAGAGGGAATCAGTGTAGTAATGTATTCACATCCTTTCAAACACACAGATGATTCAGCACATCTCTGTTTAACCCGGTTAGAGGAAGTAGAAATATTTCCATCCATCATGGTGTATGACGTCACTCCAGAATGGAATGTCCACTTGAGCTCCTGTTCTAAAGAACTAGAACGTCTTGTCCACCTGGGCTGTGTTCCACTGACTGTACTGTGTGTTGGGTCAATAGTTGTGAAGAAGCAGGCACCCAATTGTTATATTATGTGTCCTGTGTAAAACCATCAGTGAACAGGGCAGGTAGAGATCTGCCTGGACTGAGGAGCGGTCCGTATCCCTGGTCAGGCTTAATATATTGTCCCCTTCTGACTCAGCACTGGGAACAGAACAAACACACAAACACATGCATTCACATTTATGCAGGCACGCATACACGAACGGGTGCACACACGCAGGAAAGCTGCTGTAGATTTGGATGAATGCTCATATTATTATTATTTCTCTCAAAATCTTTTGAACTGTGGAAAATCACCCTACATCACTATATTGAATGTGGAAGGCCAGGATCAGCCAGTCCCCACCACTGAAAGTAGAAAAACAAAGAAATCTCTCTCTCTATTTCTGCTTCATTTAGGAAGAAATTAATTTGTTAAAAACTGTTCAACTATTTTCTTTCTCTCTCTTTGAGTCAGCTACTCACCTCATTTTATGCACTGCAGTGCTAGCTAGCTTATGCTTTCTGTAGTCGATTAATTATCTGAACCTTTGATTGGGTGGACAGCATGTCAGTTCATGCTGCAAGAGCTCTGATAGGTTGGAGGACGTCCTCCGGAAGTTGTCATAATTACTGTGTAAATCTACAGAAGTGGGTGAGAACGATGGTGAGAACCTAGTGAGAACTAAGTTTTGTATTGAAGTCAATGTACTCAGAGGACGGAAGCTAGCTGTCCTCCGGCTACACCATGGTGCTAACAAACATAGTGCTGTTGAGGCTACTGTAGACCTTCTTTGCAAAATAGTGTGTTATAATAAATTATTTGGTGACGTGTGATTATATTTAGTATAGTTTTATCCAAAAAGGATAACTTTTTTAATGTTTTAATTTGTATGAAATTCACTGAGAAGGACAGTCCTCCCCTTCCTCCTCAGAGAAGCCTCCACTGTCATAAAGATATATATTTTTAACCACTAACCTGTTGATAAAAGTTTGTCAGAAGCTGATCCATCAAGTCAATTAATTAAGGCATAATTCTAATGATGTCATGTATAATTTTCAAACATTCAGTCACTTTTTGATATTTTGCTAACATTATAAAGGCAATATGAACTACAGGAGACAATGGCCTGTGCTTAAACAATTTTACATTTTATATCATCAGTTTACGTTGTATTACTCGTCTCTCCAGTAACTTCTCTCAGGCTAACATCCAAGACTAGCTAGCATGATGCTTGAAACCTATGCTGTTATTAAGTCATTAAATGGGTTAAGAAAATGACATGTGTTTGGAACCTTAACGGTTGAGGATTATAGAGCCGGTTTCAACCCTTTACTTCCTGATGCCTTGACAAGCCTTGTGTTTATTGTCTTTGTCTCACTGTCTTTGTCCTTTCAGTGCAGCTAAAAGAGCAGGCACACTCTTTCTGTCTCTTTTTTTACACAAACCGTCCAAAACATTGTAATAGGGACCACAATGGAAATAAATCTGACTTTTTTGTGATATACCTGTCATGTTTTTAAAACTGTGCATACATTTTAAAAACGTGTTTTTTTTTAACTGGGAAATAAAATCAATCAATAAACCTGTATTTACCTCAAGATGGTTTTTTAATGTCACATACACCGGATGGGGTGCAGTGAAATGTGTTGTTTTGCAGGGTCTTTCTCAAGGCCACATGGACAGATTGTTCAGCTCAGGTATTTGAACCAGCAACAATTCAATGACTGGCCCAACTCTCTAACTGCTAGGCTACCTGCCACCCAACCAAGATCACTTCCCTAACCCCCAAAACCACAAGAACAGAACCCTTGTTATTAGGTCAAGGGGACTCTGTGTTCTATCCGATCTATCTCTGCGGTGGTTGTTTGTTGTCTCACCTCCCGCTCTTCTCTTACCCTTTATATTTCCTCTGTTTTATATGTGTCCTGCTCGTCCCCATTCCATTCAGGCCTCACTTACCATCACAATGGCCGCCCGGGGAGACCCTCTACCCAGCTATAGCCCAGGCCGCTGTGGGCTCCTGGCAGCTTCATTCACTGGGCCAATCCATTGTGAGCTGTAAAGGGGTGGTGGATGTCTGGGTTGAATGTATAGGGCCCCATAGTAAAGATTCAGACCACGCTTGTTGTGTCTGGTGGATGTAAAATGGAGGACCGGGACGGTTTGGGACAGGATGGTGCTGCTATTGGTTTTATGTGCTGACTGTGCGGAAGGTGCACTCTTGAATGGACAGGAAAGCTGTTGGACTGCAATTGTGCAGAGTTAAATTTGAAATAGACAATGGAAGAAGAAATTGCCACGTATGGTGCAATGTTGTTCCAATTGTTGTACTTAGTTTCGGTATTATAACCATTGGGAAAACAACTGGTTTTGGTACTGAGTAACTAGGACTGTTGTAGTTGCAGTTCCGCCATGCATCAGGTTTCAGACAACCTTTCCTATCTTTTCAAATCTGCCAACAGATTTCTTTGTCTGAAGTGAATAATGGTTACGTTAGAATCTCTCTCTCTCTCTCTCTCTCTCTCTCTCTCTCTCTCTCTCTCTCTCTCTCTCTCTCTCTCTCTCTCTCTCTCTCTCTCTCTCTCTCTCAATTCAATTCAATTCAATTCAAGGGCTTTATTGGCATGGGAAACATGTGTTAACATTGCCAAAGCAAGTGAGGTAGACAACATACAAAGTGAATATATAAAGTGAAAAACAACAAAAATTAACAGTAAACATTACACATACAGAGGTTTCAAAACAGTAAAGACATTACAAATGTCATATTATATATATATACAGTGTTTTAACAATGTACAAATGGTTAAAGGACACAAGATAAAATAAATAAGCATAAATATGGGTTGTATTTACAATGGTGTGTGTTCTTCACTGGTTGCCCTTTTCTCGTGGCAACAGGTCACAAATCTTGCTGCTGTGATGGCACACTGTGGAATTTCACCCAGTAGATATGGGAGTTTTTCAAATTTGGATTTGTTTTCGAATTCTTTGTGGATCTGTGTAATCTGAGGGAAATATGTCTCTCTAATATGGTCATACATTGGGCAGGAGGTTAGGAAGTGCAGCTCAGTTTCCACCTCACTTTGTGGGCAGTGAGCACATAGCCTGTCTTCTCTTGAGAGCCATGTCTGCCTACGGCGGCCTTTCTCAATAGCAAGGCTATGCTCACTGAGTCTGTACATAGTCAAAGCTTTCCTTAATTTTGGGTCAGTCACAGTGGTCAGGTATTCTGCCGCTGTGTACTCTCTGTTTAGGGCCAAATAGCATTCTAGTTTGCTCTGTTTTTTTGTTAATTCTTTCCAATGTGTCAAGTAATTATCTTTTTGTTTTCTCATGATTTGGTTGGGTCTAATTGTGCTGTTGTCCTGGGGCTCTGTAGGGTGTGTTTGTGTTTGTGAACAGAGCCCCAGGACCAGCTTGCTTAGGGGACTCTTCTCCAGGTTCATCTCTCTGTAGGTGATGGCTTTGTTATGGAAGTTTTGTGAATCACTTCCTTTTAGGTGGTTGTAGAATTTAACGGCTCTTTTCTGGATTTTGATAATTAGTGGGTATCGGCCTAATTCTGCTCTGCATGCATTATTTGGTGTTCTACGTTGTACACGGAGGATATTTTTGCAGAATTCTGCGTGCAGAGTCTCAATTTGGTGTTTGTCCCATTTTGTGAAGTCTTGGTTGGTGAGCGGACCCCAGACCTCACAACCATAAAGGGCAATGGGCTCTATGACTGATTCAAGTATTTTTAGCCAAATCCTAATTGGTACGTTGAAATTTATGTTTCTTTTGATGGCATAGAATGCCCTTTTTGCCTTGTCTCTCAGATCGTTCGCAGCTTTGTGGAAGTTACCTGTGGCGCTGATGTTTAGGCCAAGGTCTGTATAGTTTTTTGTGTGCTCTAGGGCAACAGTGTCTAGATGGAATTTGTATTTGTGGTCCTGGTGACTGGACCTTTTTTGGAACACCATTATTTTGGTCTTACTGAGATTTACTGTCAGGGCCCAGGTCTGACAGAATCTGTGCATAAGATCTAGGTGCTGCTGTAGGCCCTCCTTGGTTGGTGACAGAAGCACCAGATCATCAGCAAACAGCAGACATTTGACTTCGGATTCTAGCAGGGGGAGGCCGGGTGCTGCAGACTTTTCTAGTGCCCGCGCCAATTCGTTGATATATATGTTGAAGAGGGTGGGGCTTAAGCTGCATCCCTGTCTAACCCCACGACCCTGTGTGAAGAAATGTGTGTGTTTTTTGCCAATTTTAACCGCACACTTGTTGTTTGTGTACATGGATTTTATAATGTCGTATGTTTTACCCCCAACACCACTTTCCATCAGTTTGTATAGCAGACCCTCATGCCAGATTGAGTCGAAGGCTTTTTTGAAATTAACAAAGCATGAGAAGACTTTGCCTTTGTTTTGGTTTGTTTGGTTGTCAATTAGGGTGTGCAGGGTGAATACATGGTCTGTTGTACGGTAATTTGGTAAAAAGCCAATTTGACATTTGCTCAGTACATTGTTTTCATTGAGGAAATGTACGAGTCTGCTGTTAATAATAATGCAGAGGATTTTCCCAAGGTTACTGTTGACACATATTCCACGGTAGTTATTGGGGTCAAATTTGTCTCCACTTTTATGGATTAGGGTGATCAGTCCTTGGTTCCAAATATTGGGGAAGATGCCAGAGCTAAGTATGATGTTAAAGAGTTTTAGTATAGCCAATTGGAATTTGTTGTCTGTATATTTGATCATTTCATTGAGGATACCATCAACACCACAGGCCTTTTTGGGTTGGAGGGTTTTTATTTTGTCCTGTAACTCATTCAATGTAATTGGAGAATCCAGTGGGTTCTGGTAGTCTTTAATAGATGATTCTAAGATCTGTATTTGATCATGTATATGTTTTTGCTCTTTATTCTTTGTTATAGAGCCAAAAATATTGGAGAAGTGGTTTACCCATACATCTCCATTTTGGATAGATAATTCTTGTTGTTGTTGTTTGTTTAGTGTTTTCGAATTTTCCCAGAAGTGGTTAGAGTCTATGGATTCTTCAATTGCATTGAGCTGATTTCTGACATGCTGTTCCTTCTTTTTCCGTAGTGTATTTCTGTATTGTTTTAGTGATTCACCATAGTGAAGGCGTAGACTCAGGTTTTCCGGGTCTCTATGTTTTTGGTTGGACAGGTTTCTCAATTTCTTTCTTAGATTTTTGCATTCTTCATCAAACCATTTGTCATTATTGTTAATTTTCTTCGGTTTTCTATTTGAGATTTTTAGATTTGATAGGGAAACTGAGAGGTCAAATATACTGTTAAGATTTTCTACTGCCAAGTTTACACCTTCACTATTACAGCGGAACGTTTTACCCAGGAAATTGTCTAAAAGGGATTGAATTTGTTGTTGCCTAATTGTTTTTTGGTAGGTTTCCAAACTGCATTCCTTCCATCTATAGCATTTCTTAATGTTACTCAGTTCCTTTGGCTTTGATGCCTCATGATTGATTATTGCTCTGTTTAAGTAGACTGTGATTTTGCTGTGGTCTGATAGGGGTGTCAGTGGGCTGACTGTGAACACTCTGAGAGACTCTGGGTTGAGGTCAGTGATAAAGTAGTCTACAGTACTACTGCCAAGAGATGAGCTATAGGTGTACCTACCATAGGAGTCCCCTCGAAGCCTACCGTTGACTATGTACATACCCAGCGTGCGACAGAGCTGCAGGAGTTGTGACCCGTTTTTGTTGGTTATGTTGTCATAGTTGTGCCTAGGGGGGCATATGTGGGAGGGAATGCTGTCACCTCCAGGCAGGTGTTTGTCCCCCTGTGTGCTGAGGGTGTCAGGTTCTTGTCCGGTTCTGGCATTTAGGTCGCCACAGACTAGTACATGTCCCTGGGCCTGGAAATGATTGATATCCCCCTCCAGGATGGAGAAGCTGTCTTCATTAAAATATGGGGATTCTAGTGGGGGGATATAGGTAGCACACAGGAGGACATTTTTCTCTGTTAGGATAATTTCCTTTTGAATTTCTAGCCAAATGTAAAATGTTCCTGTTTTGATTAATTTAATGGAGTGAGTTAGGTCTGCTCTATACCAAATTAGCATACCCCCTGAGTCCCTTCCCTGTTTCACACCTGGTAGTTTGGTGGATGGGACTACCAGCTCTCTGTAACCTAGAGCGCAACCAGTGGGTCCGTCTCCTCTATACCAGGTTTCTTGCAGGATGACAATGTCTGTATTACCGATTTCTTTGGTGAAGTCCGGGTTTCTGCTCTTTAGGCCAAAGGCAGATGACCTCAGGCCTTGGATATTCCAGGATAATATAGTGAAGGCTTTTTGTTCCATAGAGTGTCCAATGTTGTTGGTCTCTCTCTCTCTCTCTCTCTCTCTCACCACTAGGGTACTGACTCAGTGTGCTAATGCTAATGGCATGAATGGGAAACGTGAATACAGTATAATGTTGAGTTGTGTGGGGGAGTTGAGACAAAGGGGTTAGAAGTGACTCCTTGGTGGGGTTTTGGAGGTCAGTCAGACTGGTTTGAGAGTTTAGACCTCTTTAGTAGCTGATGGAGGCAATACATGATTGCTTAGTCTGAAGAGCCACACTCCATCCAAATCAAGCAAGTTGTAATTTTGTCGCCGGGCATCGACAGGGTCTGTCTGTGATTAGAGGAGTCTGTGTGTGTGTGTTTGTGTCCTCATGCCTCAGACCTTGGGAGGGCTGGCTGAGCAAGCCTGAGCTTGCCTTGGTGATGTCACAAACCCTGTCAGAGTTGAAGGACGGTGGCAGCGCTAGCTAGGATAATGTTTCCCTAGTCATGCATTATCAGAGCAAGTACACAAACCCCACGTCATAGTCATTATATATCTACCAAACCTGGGTGAAATGCATAACGTAAAAATACTTTCAGATACTTGAGCTGTGCTTGGTTAGTTCTGCCCAGTGCAATGGAACCAATGGAATAGTTCAAAAATAGCAAACTCCAATAGCACCTCAGTTACCTTCATCATGCATATTTGAAAGTATCTGACATACACTGCCGTTCAAATGTTTGGCGTCACTTAGAAATGTCCTTGTTTATGAAAGAAAAGCACATTTTTGTCCATTAAAATAACATCGAATTGATCAGAAATACAGTGCAAACATTGTTAATGTTGTAAATGACTATTGTAGCTGGAAACAGCAGATTTTTTTATGGGATATACAATACATAGGTGTACAGAGGCCCATTATCAGCAACCATCACTCCTGTGTTCCAATGGCACGTTGTGTTAGCTAATCAACGTTTATCATTTTAAAAGGCTAATTTATAATTTAAAAAACCTTTTGCAATTATGTCAGCACAGCTGAAAACTGTTGTCCTGATTAAAGAAGCAATAAAACTGGCCTTCTTTAGACTAGTTGAGTATCTGGAGCATCAGCATTTGTGGGTTCAATTACAGGCTCAAAATGGCTAGAAACAAAGACCTATCTTCTGAAACTCGTCAGTCTATTCTTGTTCTGAGAAATGAAGGCTATTTCATGTGAGAAACTGCCAAGAAACTGAAGACCTCATACCATGCTGTGTACTACTCCCTTCACAGAACAGCGCAAACTGGCTCTAACCAGAATAGAAAGAGGAGTGGGAGGCCCCGGTGCACAACTGAGCAAGAGGACAAGTACATTAGAGTGTCTAGTTTGAGAAACAGACACCTCACAAGTCCTCAACTGGCAGCTTCATTAAATAGTACCCGCAAAACACCAGTCTCAACGTCAACAGTGAAGAGGCGACTCCGGGATGCTGGCCTTCTAGGCAGAGTTGCAAAGAAAAATCCATATCTCAGACTGGCCAATAAAAATAAATGATTAAGATGGGCAAAAGAACACTCTGCCTAGAAGGCCAGCATCCTGGAGTCGCCTCTTCACTGTTGACGTTAAGACCGGGCGCCTGCAGGCTGAATTGTGTTTCCTCAGCGATTCACATTTCCTGCTAGGTAACCAAATGACACCTGCATCTCTAGCTGTAGCCACCGAAGCTAGGCGCTCCCGAGTGGCGCAGCGGTCTAAGGCACTGGATCCCAGCGCTAGAGGAGAGGCTTCACTACAGACCCTGGTTTGTTCACGACTGGCCGTGATCGATATCACAACTGGCCGTGATCGGGAGTCCTATAGGGCGGCGCACAATTGGCCCAGCGTCGTTCGGGTTAGTGGAGGGTTTGGCCAGAGGGGCTTTTCTTGGCTCATCTCGCGCTAGTACTCCTTGTGGTGGGCCGAGTGCCTGCAGGCTGACCTCGGTCGTCAGGTGAATGGTGTTTCCTCAGACACATTGGTGCAACTGGCTTCCAGGTTAAGCGGGCGGGAGTTAAGAAGTGCGGTTTGGCGGGTCATGTTTCGGAGGACTTTTTAAAAAAATGACAAGACAACATTTTCTGAATCTACATCTCTGAATCTCTGAATCTGAATCTGAAACCTCTTATGAAGTTGGTTTTGAAGCATATACTGAAAAGTTGATATTTTTGATTGATATTAGGATTGTCTTTTTGCCTGCAAAGTAGTTAAAATACTGTCAGTTCCACTTTAAACCCCTCAGAGAAGCTTGACTTTTGTGAGATAATCAGTAAAAGTTTGTGTATGTGGGGTTGAGGGTAGCGTAGCGGGCCTGTGTGTACGGATGATTGTATGTATGAATGGACAAAGCCATCGATCACATGACACCATTCATTCCTATGCGAAGACTCAATATTGCATTGAAACCAAATGAAGTCAGTTAAGATGGCATCTCATGGAGACATAACATGCGCATTTTGAGCTAATCCTGAAAGTGACGTTGCAGGCTAGCTCAGTGCTGCCCACTCTCATTGAGGAACTAAAGTTGAATACCAACTGGGTACTGCAGGCTGCCATTAGCAACTAAATTATCCTTATAACTTCTTCTGTGTGCAATTTTTTTATAAATCCGTTCAAGGACATACATCTGGTATATTAGAATAAATTATTGGTACCATGATTGTCTTCTGCCATTTTTCCATTCAATATAATGAGGGATCCTTTTTCTGCTAACAACGCCCGCAGTACCGTTGTCGGCCTTGAACTTCTGTGGCCTAAATGAGAGGGGGCAGTCGTTCTCCCCTGGTGTGTACTCACAGCACTGAGAGGGTAAGAGGAAACAGACTCTTCCTGTCCGCCGTTTCTCTCAGTACTACTTCAACGCAATAAGAAATACATTATCACCAGTGTCCTGCTCTTCCCCGGCACACACTGTGGGGTCATCTGGTGACCCCAACCCTCGACACACACATACATGTGGACTCTGACATTGCTTGTTCTGATATTTCTTCATTTCTTTCTTTAAATTTGTGGGATTTGTGTGTATTGTTTTGTATTGTTAGGAATTAGTGCACTGTTGGAGCTAAAAATAAAAAGCATTTTGCTGCACCTGCGACATCTGAAGAATATGTGTATGCGACCAATCAAATTTGATTTGATTTGACATGTTTACTAGAAGTCAGATTCAAGGCTCACTGACATGACCTTGACATGACCTTTCTCTCTTTTCATCCCTGTAGCCTTTCTTTTCTCTCCTCTCTTGTATCCCTTTATTTGCTTGTTCTTTGTCTCTCAGGGCTGTAAGGGTCTTTGGAAGACCACCTTGTGTGTTTGGCATCTCTTCTTGTTTTACTGGTAGTCACACAAACACACAGTGATCACTCACACGCATGAAGGCACAGAAGCACACACACACTTTTATGTCCAACAATGTCAAGTATTGGCATGAATTCAATGTCCTGTACACTCAGTGTATATCGTGTGGATTTAAAAGGAGGTTGTGTCTTATCCGCTCGGTTTGCTAGACAAAGCGGTAGCTCCTAGGAGATGTCCTTCAATCTATGTACTCTGAACATATACTTCATATTCTGAAAATGAAATCCTTTGTCTACAGCCTTTTGAATATTCATCATTTGCTGTTGGATTTTGAGTCACGGACATTATATCCTGTTTATTCATCCAAAGTCAAATAAAGAGCACAGTGTCCAAAAATAGGAATATGGATAGAAACGCAAATCACAAGTGTGAACTTTTATGATCCCCTAACATTTCCAGATGACACCAGTAGTCTCTTTGTATCCTCTACCCTCTCGTAAATAATTGAAATGCTATAGGTCACATACTGTATGCATCTCATGGATCATAATGTGACCATTTTTGTCAAGTTTATTGTCTATTTCATTTCAGCTTTTCATCAAGTAAAAGCTTGACATTTGTCATTGTGACATAAGCCCGAATGAGAGATCAAATGTCTATTCAAACACAGCCCTGACTTTGGGGTAGTTTAGTTGGGACACACACACACCAGTGATGGTCGGTATCGTTTCAGATGAGGGATGAAGATTATTTTTAATGAGCATGGTCTTATTTATATTACAGCATATTGGATGATATTCCATTCACCCAGCTCAAAGTATCATCGATAGGTCTAGGCCTCTCTAATTTTCCCTATACCCATCATGAGGTTGCAACAACCTATGAATGAAAGTTTACAACGTAGGTGCACAGGTCGAGAGACATTTGAGTAATCAAGGTGACAGAGACACATTCAATAACGCCTTGCACAATCTTGCCTGCATCTAGCTGATCTGGGGTGTAATCATTAGTCCACTCTTGCCTGCATCTAGCTGATCTGGGGTGTAATCATTAGTCCACTCTTGCCTGCATCTAGCTGATCTGGGGTGTAATCATTAGTCCACTCTTGCCTGCATCTAGCTGATCTGGGGTGTAATCATTATTCCACTCTTGCCTGCATCTAGCTGATCTGGGGTGTAATCATTAGTCCACTCTTGCCTGCATCTAGCTGATCTGGGGTGTAATCATTAGTCCACTCTTGCCTGCATCTAGCTGATCTGGGGTGTAATCAGTAGTCCACTCTTGCCTGCATCTAGCTGATCTGGGGTGTAATCATTAGTCCTCTCTTGCCTGCATCTAGCTGATCTGGGGTGTAATCATTAGTCCACTCTTGCCTGCATCTAGCTGATCTGGGGTGTAATCATTAGTCCACTCTTGCCTGCATCTAGCTGATCTGGGGTGTAATCAGTAGTCCTCTCTTGCCTGCATCTAGCTGATCTGGGGTGTAATCATTAGTCCTCTCTTGCCTGCATCTAGCTGATCTGGGGTGTAATCATTAGTCCACTCTTGCCTGCATCTAGCTGATCTGGGGTGTAATCATTAGTCCACTCTTGCCTGCATCTAGCTGATCTGGGGTGTAATCATTAGTCCACTCTTGCCTGCATCTAGGTGATCTAGGGTGTAATCATTAGTCCAACAGTTGCAAATGAACATTTCTATTGCACAAATTAAGGTATGTTTATCCCCGTTTTGTTCCGTTTGCTTCCGTTTAAGAAAAGTTGTTCAACATAATTAATACACCCCTGATCATATGCAAGCACAGTTCACTTTCATACTGCCACATACAAAAAGCATGATCCCTTTGATTGTTGTATTCCTTCTCGCATCTATGCTCTCTCCTCTCACCTTTTCCTTTGCATGTGGACTTCAGTGCAAAACACATCAGCTTTCTGTGACCAGGTGAACAAAAACTTTCCAAGCCAAACCTTCATATCATAACCGCTAGCCACTACACACAGCCTTCATCGTTGTCACCATATTAACGTCATAGTCATCATAGCTACTAGAACTAATGTGTTAGTAAACTACGATCATGCAGTACAGTATACAGTCAGCAGCAAGCACTTTAGCAGTTACTCCGGCGGGCCCCGGAGGAAATAAATGAACAAAACTTACCTTGACTTGGAAGAGTTCCAGTGTTGGATAGCCATAGTCAGCTAGCTAACATAGCATCCCTCTATGTTTGAGCCCGGTGTTTGACTAGGCTAAACTAGCTAGCTGCATTTGCTAGTTAAATAAAAATGCAACAAAATATATCTCTCTCTCTTGCTTCTCCTTCATTTCGGAATAAATTAATTTGTTAAAAACTGTTCAACTATTGTCTTTCTCTCTCTTTGAGTCAACTACTCACCATATTTTATGCACTGCAGTGCTGGCTAGTTGTAGATGAGTACTGGATTCATTCTCTGATTGATTCATTCTCTGATTGGGTGGACAACATGTCAGTTCATGCTGCAAGAGCTCTGATAGGTTGGAGGACGTCCTCTGGATGTTGTGTCTAGGACATCAACCACCCGCCTGTTCACACCGCTATCATCCAGAAGGCGAGGTCAGTACAGGTGCATCAAAGCTGGGACCGAGATATTGAAAAACAGCTTCTATCTCAAGGCCATCAGACTGCTAAACAGCAATTACTAACTCAGAGAGGCTGCTGCCAACATTGAGACCCAATCACTGGCCACTTTAATAAACAGATCACTAGTTACTTTATACAATGCCACTAAATAACGGCACTTTAATAATGTTTGCATATCTTACACCACATGTATATACTGCATTTATACCATCTATTGCACCTTGCCTATGCCGCTCGGCCATCGCTCATCCATATACTTATATGTACATATTCTCATTCACCCTTTTAGATTTGTGTGCATTAGGTAGTTGTTGGGGAATTGTTAGATATTACTGCACTGTCAGAACTAGAAGCACAAGCATTTCACTACACTCACATTAACATCTGCTAACCATGTGTATGTGACCAATAACATTTGATTGGATTTTATTTTATTTCTATGGAAGGGGGTGAGAACCACGAGCCTCCTAGGTTTTGTGTCAAAGTCAATGTACTCAGAAACTGGCTGTTCTCCAGCTACACCCTGGTGCTACCCTACAGAGTGCTGTTGAGGCTACTGTAGACCATCGCAACACAGTTTGTTTTAATCAATTATTTGGTGACATGTGAATATGCTTAGTATAGTTTTATGATTACTTTTTTAATGTTACACTATTTAAATAAAAAATGAAATTCCATGAGGAGGATTGTCCTCCCCTTCCTCCTCTGAGGAGTCTTCAATGACACGAACACACACACACACACACACACACACACACACACACACACACACACACACACACACACACACACACACACACACACACACACACCACACACACCACACACATGCACGAATACACACAGTTCGTAGGTTGTGGGTTGGTATTTAACCTCTTCCCCTGATCTTAATTGGCAATGTGGGAGGCTGAGGGGGTTTAATGACACATTATTACTGTAGAGAGGGATCCTGTAATTACCACCGCTAATGAATTCACACCCCTCACCCCAATGTGCACTGGACCAATCACTGATACACAGAAAGGGACCAAATCAATGGTACATGTCTGCACCGAAAACACAGCCCTACTGGCCAAACTGGACACACACACAAACGCAGTTACGCCCGTTCAGCAGGATCCTTTCACACAGTCCAGTAAGGTAGCATTGATTGCCCACAAAGCCACAGACTACATGCACTTAACAAACACATGCCCTCCCTCCTCTGCTCTCATCTCTCCTCCCTCCCACTCTTCTCTCCTCTGTTTGCCTGGGTTGATTGGCAGTGTCACCCAGGGTGTCTGTGGTCTAGCATAATAAGCTCCCTATGACAGCAGAGTTGGCCCGGGTCTGGCCCAGGTCTGGCATTAGGGAGAAAACACTTGTCTCTCCTCTCTTTTGATCTCATTTTCTATTTCTTCTCTTCTCTTCGCCTGAATGGGAGAATGTGTGGATCCAAATGGCAGAGAGATACAAGAGTGGGACTAGGAAGAGAGAGCGAGAGACACACACCACACCTCACCACACACACACACAGACACACAGACACACACACACAGACACACACACACACACACACACACACACACACACACACACACACACACACACACACACACACACACACACACACACAGACACACAGACACACAGACACACACACACACACACACACACATTGCTTTTTATTTTTGTCAGCGTAAACTCAGGGACACTCACTGTGAGATTGACAAAAAGACTGGACTACCACAGGAGTCTTTGATACTGAATCAGAATAAAGTCATTTTGGAGTCCTATAGATCAAGGGTTATTTTTCACTCTGGCCCCACTTCCAGTATTGGGAAAAATCATGTTTGCGCCACGTCTGTTCACGCCCTTCTTGTTGGTGGAGAAAATTGAGCAGGTTTAAAGCTTATGTCCTGCAATTCTACACATTTTGTCATGGGGTGCAAGGAACATTTTTTTGCAGTATACATTTTGCCATGTCTAATGTGTATTCATGTAATATTTCAGTGACTAAAAAATTACAACAATATCTTTGTTGTACCTAAAAAAAAACAACTAAATAAAATCAAAAATTAGCTGTCATGGGCTACTTGATCTGAACATTTCTGACAAGTTATAAATAGCTCTCTAATGTATGCAATGACTGACATGACAAGAGGAACTGATGTTGCACTACCCAAAATCAAAATGGTACCTTGTGCATTCTACTATTAAAACTTTCAAAAGTAATTAAAGCCAGGCTGAGTTCCTATAAGAAAAATACAATTAAATGTTATTTTATTTTTCTGAGGGGGGGGGGGTTCTCCTAATTTGCTACAGTGGGGTGCCGTACAATTAGCTGACCCTGTAAAACAACACATTTCACTGCACCTCTGTATGTGCTTCCGGTGTATGTGACAACAAAACATATTTTTCTCTTTTCCCACTCTCTCTTCTCTATCTCTTCTCTCGTATCTCATTATCTCTCTCCTCTCTCTCTCCTATCCCTCTCCCCCTGCTCATCGAACAAGCTCTTACGGCTCCTCACCCCCTCTCTCTCCCCCCTGTTTCTCTCGCTCTCCTCTCTCTTGCGTTCCCATCCAGCCTCGGTGGAGATCTCTACCATGGCTCTGTCTGTTCTTTAGGGGCCAATTTGACTGTTCTAGCCTGCTGGCAGAGCACAGGGAGGTGTGTAGTGTTAGTGGCTGTCCCCTGGCCCTGCCATGCTGCTGCTATAGAACATTGCTTTGCTTAGCTGACATGAACAAACAGCACGTAGCTCTAACCAGCCTGTGACAGAGCAGAACATAACATGCTAATATGAACACACCATTATGTTGGCACAGACAGTAAAAGACAATGCTCTTAATTTGCTTGTCTGTATGGATTTCGCTTGTTGTGTATGTGTGGGTACGCGTGTGTGTGCATCTCATGTCTGTGTGTGTGTGTGTGTTTCTGTATGTCTTCCTGTCTGCGTTTATGCAGAGTGATAGGCCTAATGTAGTGCTCGTGGGCTCTAGATGCTGTGTCTTTACCCCCAGCAGTCCCAGAAGGATCCAGAGAGGTGCACCATGCTCTTCAGAGTCACTTCAGAATGCTAATGCACGACTGCTGATTAGGCCTACACTCTGGAACACTGGAACACTCTGGAACCAATTCCTGCCTCCCTGCAGCTTCATGCCTGTCTCACTGAGAAGCACTGCACTTGGGGAGGGGGAGGCACTGCTTAGCTTACACATATGTGCACACACAGACACACACACACACCCAGGCACACACACAATAGTACATGTGAGACTGATACCTTACCTGTCAGGGGTAGGTTTGGTCCCACAAGACCCAATCAGTTTTAATTAACCCCTTGTGTGTGTGTGTGTGTGTGTGTGTGTGTGTGTGTGTGTGTGTGTGTGTGTGTGTGTGTGTGTGTGTGTGTGTGTGTGTGTGTGTGTGTGTGTGTGTGTGTGTGTGTGTGTGCGTGTGTGTCTGTGCATGCGTGTGTGTGTCCGTGCGTGTGTGTGTTTGTACATAATGTGTGTGTGTGCATGAGTGTCTGTGTGTGCTCTCTCAGGCAGGCTCTACCTGTCATAGCTTACTCATCTAATTCAGCTCAGCCAGGTTTGTCATCATAAAACCATAGTCCTGCAAACAAGCTCTTCAAAAACATCTTCTACCATGACCATGTTGATGTGGTCACTATAAGGCAAGTTGAGGGACGACACCTGATGTTTGGCATAATGGCCTAATCACACCCCACACAGGTGACCAGTCAGTTCATGCATATTTAACCAGCAGGGGATTAGTTTAACTAAGGCCTGACAGATAGAGTTACACACCACACAGTCACCCTTATGTAATCAGAGGTGCTTTCCCAACAATGGAGTGAGATCATAGAGGTCATGATCAGGGTCAGAGAGATGTAAATGATTTAGACTGGCCTGTTTTTTGTTAGCAGCGCTGCTTATGCTACTGATGATGATGGTGGGGATGGATTGTGTATGTATGTGTGTTACATGCCTGCGATGTGTATGTGTGTGCGTAGGCAGAGCCCAGTATAAGGTGTACCGTAGCTCTCATGGTGTGCCAGATGCCAGGCTTGACAAAGCAAAGCCCAGCCAATCAAATAAGAGCCCTAGGCAGTGTATATAGTCTGAGAGAGAGAATGGAGTGTGTGTGGATGGCAGGGAGAGAGAGGCTCAGTGTAGGGCCTTCAAGAGGATAACACAGTTGGTATATAGAAATACAGGCACACACATTGAACCTTTATTGAACTAGGCAAGTCATTTAAGAACAAATTCTTACTTAGAATGACGGCCGACCCCTGACAACGCTGGGCCAATTGTACACCACCCTATGGGAGTCCCAATCACAGCCAGATGTGATGCAGCCTGGATATGAACCAGGGACTGCAGTGACGCCTCTTACACTGAGATGCAGTGCCTTAGACCGCTGCGCCACTCGGGAGCCCCACACATACACACATTCTACTGAATTTGTTGTTGTTGTTGCAAGAGTCTCAAGAAGTATTATACAAGCATTCATTTCATTGTCTTGATAATATCCACCATGACTTTCTCCACCATGACTTTCTCCACTATGACAATCTCCACTATGGCAATCTCTACTATGACAGTCTCCACTATGACAGTCTCCACCATGACGATCTCCATCATGACAATCTAACCATGATTGACAGTGTATCTCTGTGAAAAGCCAAAAGAAGTGTCTCAAGAAAGGCGATTTGACCCGTCTGCTACTGCTACACTCTCCAGTCAAAGCCCATCTACATCCGTTCTCGTGGTCTACCTGTTTAGTATTACATTATTCCTTCATTTAGAATGTTGGTTGCTTTGGTAGTTTTGTAGTGCAGAGTTCATTCCGTGAATAGATTGAGAATCTGAATTCCAGAGGGACAACGAGCGAGAGAAAACCTCCCAGGAGATGTATGTCTGAGGAGTGGAGAACGAAGAAACTATACAGCAGACACAATACGGGACAGTCTGGGCACAGACTTGTTCTCTGCTCTGCTGCTTGGCATGGGGCAGTGTGTGTGTTTGGCATGGGGCAGTGTGTGTGGCAGAGGTCCAGGAGGACTGAGTCCCTCTGGTCCCTCTTGTCCCCCACGTCTGTGCCCAGTTTACCCACCCCAGACATGCTGGCCTCTGGCTGGCCTCCTCTCTAAAGCCAGCAGCCTGTAGTCTCATAGGCCCCCCTCCCTTCTCTCCCCTGAGCAGCCAGTTTAGTCCCATAGTACCCAAAGATCATAGTGACCACAGGGAACAGAAAGGAATGCCTTTCACTGACATGGGCAGTGGCAACACACACCAATACCCTCTGGAAAACAGTCCGGGGGACTCCCTGGAAAATAGTGGCAATTTTTCCTGAGCGAACACCAGTTCACACACTCAAAAAACACAAACCACCAATGCACACATCACTATGGCATATACCAACTCCATCATACACCACAGTCCATTGCACTACCTCATCAGACTAGAGGCCAGTTATGAGACCTGACTGGACTGATACTTTACACAATTTGATAGACAGAGAGGATCTTCTACAATGAGCGAGCACTATAAGCTATTCATGAGATTCATGAAAATAAATGTCATGTCTCTGTTTCCCATTTCAAGCTCTCGGTTCTGCAGCATATAGATAACCCCATAACTACTACTATACAGTGGTTCAATGGTGGCACCAAATTCCAAATCGACCCCCAGTCCCTAACTGCTAGGCACTTGATACCTGAAAGTATTTCATAGGTATATTCATAATGTGTTAATAGTGTTAATAGTGTGTTAATAGTTTCACCTTGACCCCTATTATACTAGTTGGTGTTTTTTTCACCATTTTGCTTCCATCGTCTATATGCTTTAGTTCAGGTGCCTAGAATAGCTAGGGGTCGATTTAGAATGGGTGGTTGTCGTCTTTGACCAAAGAAGAAGTTATGAGACACAGCCCTTGTTAATCATAGTCACATAGACAGAAGGGTTCATTGCTTCAGGAAAGCTTTTGGGTTTAGCTTAACAATAACATCCCTAAACCCCATTCAACACAGCCTGCTGAGAGCTTTAACATGTAATGTGTTCTGGACAGACAGACACATGGACACACGTAGACATGTAGGCACACACACACGCACGCATGCACGCACACACACACACACACACACACACACACACACACACACACACTCGGACTACAATTTTGGACACAACGACCTTGTACGTGCACGGTCTTTCATAATGTAAATCATTGTATCACAGGAACACAGCAAAGCACATGGATGAAAAGAGCTAATATTGTCAAATGGAACCTAATTTACATGTCATACATAAACATAAACCTATTAGAAAGATCGTTGAGGTGTATTTCCTATCTTAGCCACTCCCCTCCACTTTTCAAATTCCCTCCTCCTGTCCTGTATGTGTTAGGGGGGTCTGTATGCAGCCCGCTAATCAGGGTTTGTCCATGGATTGCCAGTCGGGGCTATAAAAACACACACACACACACACACACACACACACACACACACACACACACACACACACACACACACACACACACACACACACACACACACACACACACACACACACACACACACACACACACAGTGCCAGAGAAGCTATAAAGTAGCGTAGCATTAGCCCACTGTGACAGGCGAGTCTTGTTCCTGGTCTTGCAGTCACAGCGTCCGCGTGCTGGGCAGCGCTGGTCTCAGAGCCAGGGTGAATAGAGCTGCAGAATCCTGCCTCCATAGAGATAAGGTTATCTATTCAAACATGGGGGCCAATATTTAAACCTCACACACACACACATTTACAAACCCCCCCACACACACACATACATACACATAGACACACATCAAGGCACACACACACCCTCACCACCACCATCATCATTATCATTAGAATAAGCAGGACTCCTGGGAGACTGGAACATAATAACTGGTACAGGCTGGTGTGTAACTGATATAGCATAGTTATCATCAGCTCTCAGGAAATTGTGAAATCACGTAACCTCACGATTCTGTCTCTTTGCACAGTCCCTGCTGTTTCTAGGAATCTGAGTTATTTGGCTGATCCCAAAAGATCTTTACTCCTGAACTCCAACTGCAGGGAGGGAGAACCAATGGGATTGGATAATCCACATTTTTCTCCCCTTTTTTGCCTTTTTCAATTAAAAAGAGATTTGAAGGGAGAAACCGTGTGTGTGTGGCGCAGACATAAAATCCTTGAAAACTGTTGCTCTTAGTTCAAACCAACCTGGTTTGAGAGAATGTTCTCTGGATATAGACTTGATCGACATAACTGCTGAGAAACATTAACCTTTCAAATGAAAGAATACAGCAAAATTAGACAACTGGAAATAGAAAATAACCCATATGCCTTTCGTCATGCTCCAACTGCAAGAGATTTCTATGTTTAGCATCTGAACTGAGAGAGCAAGGTTTCCTTTCACATTATATTCTATAAACTTTCCACCTGTACATAATGCTCCTTCCTGTTCAACCTCTATTCACCAGCTCATAACCTAGCCTAGCACTGATCCTGGCCAGATCACATCGACCTACGATACTGGCAGAGACCTCACAGAGTTATAGGTATTTGTTCAATGTGATGTTGCAATTCTGAGAGACCAGGCTAGTCTGGGCCTGACCAAGAATGAGATATTCTGTATCTTCTCATTTATGAACAAGCTGTTCTTGACCCTTATTGACCAATGGATTGCATCTTTGACTTTCACATGCAATATGGCAAACGAATGAGATAAAACATCTAAATTGACAACATTTATTGCATTGAGGCATGATTGCATTTTTAACAACTTATAAGAGTACAAATAAAAACAACAGAATGACATTGAAGACATTGTATAAAGGTTGATCTGATCTTCACCATTGACTCAAAAAAAATCAAACCTTTCTAGAGCACAAGCCTTTTCATTGGTTCATCCGTTTTCCCAAACAACATACCATTTTAAATTAATCATCCTTTCAAAAAAACAGTCCATTGTTGTTAATTTATATATTTATCGTGGTTTGACGTAATCAATCAAAAATCAGTAATCATTATCACAAAATGGAAGCCAATCACCCAGTGAGAGAATTCAGATTTCCTCAGTATATCCTGAACAGAGTCATTAATAGAGTTCAATCAAATGTAAGATTGGCAGAAAAATGGAAAACTTGAACAAAACCGTCAGTGCCTACGAAGGCTGTGGTGTTGCTGTCAAATGATGGTGTGTGCACGCTGAATCTGTGACATTGCATGTTTTATGGAACAAGGGAAAATAGCATTCTGATGCACAGCAGAAATATTTTATATCCTCAAACATACCTGTTGTCACTCAAAGTGCATATGCTTGGGTATTCTGATTGAGGCATTTCAGTTCATTTCCGTCCCTCTTTCTGCTTTGCCATAGCCTATGACACACGACACATGGCCATCTAGGCTCTTATCGTAGACTCTAATCGATATATATATATATATATATATTCAATTGATTACTTGAAAAACACATTGAAATTGGATCAATAGGTTTGACTATGACCCAACACTAAGTACTGCATTTGACTTCATTGACTTCCCTAGTCAGCGATCAAACCAGAAGTATAGATCTTCATAAAGTCATAAACATACAGCATAGATCTCTCAAAAACATAATGCAAAAAAACAAACAAGAAAAAAATACATTTTATGTATATAAGATTTCATGAGGCTAATGTAGAAAAATAGTCATCTGTATGTAGGTCTGCCCCACAAGCCAATAGAGTGCATATCTGTTTGGAGTGTGGAGCACATAGCAGAAGGTAAGCCCAATAGTGTTTCATTGTCTTGTGAAACAAATACAACATGCTCCTTCAAACCACAACAACCCAGTCTTTAACCATAGTCTGAAGGAACTGCATGGACAGGACATGAATGACCAGCAGTCTTCTGAATCCCCTGTCCCAGCATTTACTATAAGGAAGTCGTGGCTAGGGCCTGAATCCCTTGGCTAAGGGGTGGCGTAAGCATTGGTTCAACAGTGGTTGGTTTGTCACAGGTAGGCCTCAGCCCTCTCCCAGGGTTGTATCTCTGAGAAGAATCCTTCACACAGACCAAAGCCCTGATCCAGAGTCTGAGGGATGGCCTGCACGTCCTCCTTCATCTCCTCCCAGGGGTGCACCTCCTGCTGCTCTGGGAACAGAGTCACCTCCTCAAACTGGTGCAGGTGGGTCTGTAACAACTGATCCTGGTTCAGCTGCTGTTGTTGAATGTAAAGGTTCCCTATGTTACTACTATTACATCCCACTGAGCCACTCAGCTCCATGTAGCCATAAGAGTCATGGGTCTGGGTCTGGTTCTGGGTCTGGTTGTCCCCCTCTCCACACCACCTCCCCAGCCCAACAGAGTGCTTCTCCTGCAGGGTCAGATCCAGCTCGCAGCCCAGGGAGCTCAGAGCAGTGTTGATGTCCAGGTCTTCGAATGTACTGCAGTTTCCACTGAGGACATCGTCAAACACAGATGCAAGGTCAAAGTCTCCCCTCAGAACTACATCTGCACTGTGGGCCTCTGTGGCTAACAGTGGGGATTTGGGTGTCCCCGCCATCTTGCTGTTTTGCCTTGGAGAAGGTTGTTTACGCTTGTTGCCGGCTCCAGCTCCTTGGTAGTGGTAGCCATCTTGGCCCTGCTGAGTGGCTCTGTGGTAGCCAGTTTCCTGGTTGTGTAGGAGCTTGCTCTGCCTGTGGGTGTTGTAGTGGCTGGAGGACATTCTCCTTCTCTTGAAGACTCCGTTGACGAACATGTCAGCGTACTGAGGGTCGATCTGCCAGAAGCCTCCTTTCCCTGGTTCATCCTTCTGCCGCGGAACTTTCATGAAGCACTTGTTGAGCGAGAGGTTATGGCGGATAGAGTTCTGAGAGGGCGAGGGGAGAAGAAACAAATATGTTAAATCCATGTTAAATGTGTATTTAATTTAATATAATGTATGAATGGTGTGTGTGTCAAATAGAGAGAGGTAGAAAGAGAAAGGCATTGAAGGTAGAGGCGGAGGAGGTATTGTTGTTGTTTGTGTAGGAAAGCAAATGCACCTAATGAGGCTTTCTAGTGTAGAGTTCTGTGCAGTTCAAACATGATCAGCCGTGCTTGGCTGCCAAGGGAGCTCTCACAGGGATCCTCATTAACACACACACACACACACACACACACACACACACACACACACACACACACACACACACACACACACACACACACACACACACACACACACACACACACACACAGACACACACACACACACACACACACACACACACACACACACACACACACACACACACATCCCTGGAGCAGTATAGCACTTGTGCTTGGCCCCCTGAGAAAGAAGCCTGACAGAGATTTCTTGGAGGGTAGAAATTGCAGAGATGTTCTGTGATTTGAAATGTAAATGAAAATGAATATGACTAGGCTAGTCAAGCTGTGTCATACATAATAGAATACAGTGTAAGTTACTGTTAGACTAGATGATTATGAGAAATAATAGGATAAATGGGTTTTAAATGTATGTTGTATAAGTGCATTAATATTCTTACAAACAAACAACAGGTTTAATATGCATGTGGCAAACCTTCTGCTCCCCCTTCTCCCCCTCTCTTCTCTCCCTGTCACCATTTAGCTAATCAATAATAGAGAGACAGAGGAGAGCCGGGTCATTTACCTGCCAGCTGGGCTCAGCATGTCTGTAGTAGCAGAAGTTGTCTGTGATCCAGTTATAGATGGTGGAAAGAGTCACCTTGGGCTTCTTGCTGGCCTGCATGGCCATACAGATGAGAGAGGCATAGGAATAAGGCGGTTTGACTTTGGGGTTCGTTTTAAAGTCAATCTCCTCTGGTGGGATGATCTGCGTGATGTGGTGGTTGAGGTGAGGGTAGGTTGTGGTTTGGTGGTGTGGATAATTCAGCAAACGCGCGTCGGTGGAGTTACTGCCAGAGGTAACGGGGCTCCCGAGGCAGAGAGGCATCCCGGTAGCGGCCGTGTCCCCTGCTGGAGGGCTAGACGGGGAGTCGGTGCCCGGGGGGTACAGGCGCTGGTGGTAGGAGACCAGGTGCTGTGAGGGGCAACCGGAGCCGGTGCCGGTGGATCTTTCTGAGTTAGTGCTGAGGATGGAGAAGTTCTGAAGCCAGTGGAGGCTGGTCAGGCTGTCGTCCAGGTGCACTGACCCGGCTGCGGTGTCCTGGTTCTCCGGCTGTAATTTCAGACATTTCTCCTTAAACTTGGAGGCGATCTCCGGACTCATCAGGACAGGCATTCTGAGCGTGACGCACGAAACCGTCACCCGCAAAAATGTGAAAATTTTGTAGGACTGTTCAATGCGATGATGCTCGGGAACAGTTTGCACCTGTTGCAACCGTCTGTCGATCCGTCCCTGTGCTCTATTCCCAAAGGACTTCAGCGAAGCACTATCCTCTGCGCAACAAGAGTAGAGGGGGAAGGCTCACCAAAGTAGGATCCAGCTGTTCATTTAAAAATCCATCAGATTATTTCATCCATTTCAGTCGTTTTGGCATAATCCTAATTATTTAATTCCCGGCCAGTTGCTTTACGGAATGATACATGAAAAAGTCTGGGTGCTGGAAGGTTTTTGGATGCTCATAATAAAAGGTGGAGAGACTGCCCACAAGCCCTTTAAACGTATTGGACGTCTCTGATTGGCTGGTTCCTTTCTCTCCAGGTTTCACTTGGCTTGTCAGACACTGCTGACGTTCATGGGGATATGAGGAGCGCGCTGAACTGCATATTCAACCTCGGAATTGATGTAGCATACGAATAATTATATCCACAGTAGGCTAGCCTATGTTAAAGGGGGAAATCATCTGAAGTTGTTATATCAATTTCTGGACGTATAAATGATATGTAGGCCTACCAATGGATTCTAAAATGATATACATACATGCCTCATGAGCTTAGTTCAACTGTAGTAGCCCCTCGGAACCAGAAATATAAGCTTGTTTTACTCCAATATTGGTAAACAAAGTAAATGTTAACAAACACTATATAGCCCCAAAACATGGTTAAAACTATAATTGTGATATCATGGATGGTCAGTCCTTGCATCCATAGCTCTGTCTATGAATTTGAGAGTGGTTTCATTTCTCTGCCCAAGCTTTTTACCGAAACAGGGGCGGGGAAAACGCTTTCTTGTAGTTTAAATTGATTATTGCCCCTTTTAGGTTAAATCTCGGAATACAAAAAATACCACAAAATCAACAACACTTGGCCATCTCGTTCTTCTTTCCTAAAGGCTATTGTTGTCCCGACCCCAAACGTCATCCATAACCCGTTGAGAGCGATTTGGCGCGACAGTCCTCCCGTGGAGCGCTGAAACGCCGCGCCACATGTCCCGCGCTTGCACTGCACTTTACCCTCAATATTCCATACATTTAGTCCACATTTAATAACTAACCCCTTATTTACTGTAAACTATCAAATAGCTCCATTCAACTGCAGAGGGAAATATGAGAAGAAATTCCTACACAAGTGCATCAAACTATAATAAAGCATAGGAATATGAATTGTTTTTGTTTAGTTTAATTTAATTTACATGGCATGAATATTGGTCTTCAAACAACATAATGGTTTTGAAATAAAATCCAAAATGACTCAAGTTGTACAATTCAAATGTTATTTGTTACCTGCTTTGTAAACAACAGGTAAACTAAAGGGAAGTGCTTAGCCTACTTACAGCCCTTCCCAACAATGGAGAGAGAAAGAAAGATAATATAAATACAAGGTAACAGTAAACATGTAATCCCCAACGAATGGGCAAATTGAGATAACTGAAATGTGTTCGTGTGTGATGACAGATTATCCTTGACATTAACCAGATACTCAAGTGGCCTCTCTAACAATGAAAATAAACGTCTTCAAAAATGGAGGGCAGTTAGTTACCCTGGGTACCAGTCTCTTTAGCTAATCCACCCCCTGTACTCCATGTCATGTGCCAAAGAGACTGGCCTTTTTGCCATCTTCAAATATGAACATTTTCATTAATCAGTTCGATGAGAACAGAGGATTTGATTAAGCAATAAAGCTTGAAGGGTTGTGGTAAATGGCCAGTATACCATGGCTAAGGGCTGTTTTTATGCACAGTACAACGCGGAGGCCTGAATACAGCCCTTAGATGTGATATGTTGGCTATATACCACAAACCATTAGGTGCCTAATTGCTATTGTAGACTGGTTACCAAAATAATTAGAGCAGTAAAAATAAATGTTTTGTCATACCCACGGTATATGGTCCGATATACCACGGCTGTCAACCAATCAGCATTCAGGGTTTGAACTACCCAGTTTATAATCAATTGACTGAAATCTGTGGTATATCAGACCGTATATGGGTATACATCAAGGACCATTTCCATTTGAATTGGTCTTGTAAAGGTTTGGGGTTGAAGGTAGATTTACACATAATATCTGTCTTGGAACAATTGGCTTTGTAATAAGATAGTTTACCAAACTCTTCAAGCAATGACAGGAGGACTGGAATTTAGTATGAGGGGTCTTGGAGATAGAGAAAGACATCATTTGCATATAATGATGCAATATGGTATTCTTTTCCAATTGTAATTCATTTAATTTGGTCATGTGCTCTAAACATGGTGGCAAGGGGTTCTATGACCATAGCAAAAAGTCCTGCACTGGCCAGACAGCCTTGCCTTGTCCCTTGAGACAACAGGAAGGGGGGGGGGGGGGTGTTTTTTTTTACTACAGTACTGCCATTGGTGAATTATAAAGATTTTGAATCCATGAGATAAAAATTGGATCAAAATTAAACCTTGACCATACAGACATAAGGTAATTCCATTCCACTCTCAAATGCTTTTTCAGCTTCAAGGGACACTGCAACATTTGGGGTCTTAAGATCATTAGCATGAAAAAGAAAGACTTAAATTAAAATATACTTAAATGAACAGACGAGAGACGACCCTGCAGAAAACCAGTTTGGTCTGTGTGTATGTGACGGTAGGCGCAGAGTTAATATTTTAGCAATCAATTTATAATCAACAGAAAAGTGACTGGTCTATGGGAGGAGCCCAATGTATGATCTTAATCTTTATTGTTTCAGTAAAGTAATAGCTGCAACATGTAAAGCTGTTTTTTACTCTAGACAGACCTTGATCATAGGAAGAAAAAGAGGCATCAACCACTCAGAGAATTGCCTATAGAATTCTATAGGTAACCAATCTAATCCCAATGCCTTTCCATTTTGGAGGGAACCCATAGCATCTGATAGCTCCTCAGTAATAATGTCTTGATCTAAATTTAGCCTTGCTTCTTTAGGGCTAGGCCCCTTTTTTCTCCACTTGCTGTCTGAATGACGTGCCCAAAGTAAACTGCCTGTAGCTCAGGCCCTGAAGCCAGGATATGTATATAATTGGTACCAATGGAAAGAAAACACTTTGAAGTTTGTAGAAATGTTCAAATAATGTAGGAGAATATAACACAATAGATATGGTAGGAGAAAATCCAAAGAAAAACCAACCAGAATTATTGTTTTTGAGACCAACCTTTTATAAATTCAAGAGAAAGGTCATATTGAAATTTAGCTCCCTGGATGCAATTCCTATGGTTTCCACAGGGTGTCAGCAGTCTATGTTCAAGGTTTCAGGCTTGTAACTTCAAAAACAAATAAGAAATATCAGTTTTAGCAGAAGGACACAGTCTTGGAAATTCGTGTTTACGTGCGCTATGAAGACATTACGCACCTGCTAAAATCGGTTTGCTATTGAACATACTTCTTTCCGTAAGAAATATTATAGTTTGATTACATTTTAGGGTATCTGAGGAGTAACTGGAAATGTATTTTGACTTGTTGAAGCAGAGTTTCGGATTCCTTTCTCTGCATGATGAACGAGTGGATTACTCAAATCGATGGCGCCAACTAAACTGACTTTTTGGGATATAAAGAAGGATTTTATCTAACTAAACGACACTACATGTTATAGCTGGGACCCTTTGGATGAAAAATCAGGGAAAGATTTTCAAAAAGTAAGTGAATATTTAATCGTTATTTGTGAATGTATAAAACCTGTGACAGTGGAAAAATATTTTGATTTGGGGCGCCATCCTCAAACAATCACATGGCATGTTTTTGCTGTAATAGCTACTGTAAATCAGTCAGTGCAGTTAGATTAACAAGAATGTAAGCTTTCAGCCAATATAAGAAACATATGTACATACATGTTGAAAATCCATATTATTTATGATTATTTAAATGAATTGCGCGCCCTCCAGTTTCACCGAAAGTTGTCCCGGGACCTCTAGCCCTAAGTTATAAAGTTGGTATATTGACATCTTTCAGGAAGGCATTAAAGAGTCTGAGTTACATTGCAAACTAGTTGAGTACAAGTCTTCATAGAATAGTCTAAACGTTTCATTAATTTGAAATGGATCAACTGTTGAATCTAACACTACCCTTGTAATGAACACGATGGGAGAGAGTTGGTTTCAAGCAGAGGGCACAGCAGGTGCTTATTTGTAAAGGACCACAGGAGGAGGCAGGTAGCTGGGTCCAGGGGTAGGCAGAAGGTCATACACAGGGGATCCAAATGTCGTTCGGGAGATCAGTCAATAGGTTGATAACAGGAAATCCGCTAGGCTAAAGTAAAACAAACAATACCTCACAATGATGGGATGCAAAGAACTGAACTAAATAGTGTGTGATAATGACATACAGGTGTGTGAACAGGTGATCAGAATTCAGGTGATTAGGAACTGGAGAGTGAGCTGCGTTCAGGGGATATTTGTGTTTGAGAGTGTGGGCTGGAAAGTGGTCTGGAAAGTGAGCTGCGTTCAGGGGATCTTTGTGTTTGAGAGTGTGAGCTGGAAAGTGGTCTGGAAAGTGAGCTGCGTTCAGGGGATCTACATGATTGAGAGTGTGAGTTGGAAGCAGACCTTACAGCCATCCTTTCTTTCTGTTTCTTTCTTTCTTTGCCAAGCCAGTAACTTGCCAGCCATTTCACCTTGCTCTACATATCTTTGTTTTGTTTTTAAAATAGATAGTTCTATAGAGTGAATATATCAAGGTGTTATATCTCATATTTTAATTCTCTAGTTGGCGAAGTGTGATAGATTCTTTAGTAACCGAATGCAGATTCTCCAAGTGTTTTATCTCCTTTTCAATATATTTGAATTCATCTTTTGTTTTCCTTTTTAGAGAAGAAGCAAATGCTATGTTGTTCCCTCTAAAGTACACTTTCAGGGTATCCCAGACCTTTCAAGGCATACTGCTGTGTTCCCGTGCACTTCAAATGAACATAATCAATAAATTAATGATTTACTAGTAATGATATGTTGAATTTCCAAGACTTAGGTGTCAAAGGAGGTTCGGCAAATTCAATTGCAATAAACAGGACAGAGTGGCCAAATAGGATTCTAGGATACTAAACACAATTTGAAATCTTGGAGAAAAATGTTTTATGGAACAAAGAACAAATGTATTGTTGAATAGGATTTGTGTACACTAGAATAAAAAATAGCCTTTCATTAGGATTTTGTGCTCCATACTTCTTGTAGTCCCAAATCTTGAGTTTTATGGACAAGTACTATAGACATATTGGACAATGATTGGACATTAGTCGATGATTTATCAAAAATGGCATCAAAATACAAATAAAATCCCCCCCCCCCCCCCCCCCCCCCCCCACACACACACACACTTGGGGTCATCATGATTAGGGAAGTAGCAGTTTAGTAACATGACCTCAGACTTAATTTATTCTGGGGAAAAATACATATTTTGTCTAATCAGGATGGCAGCACCTCTAGTGTCGGATGTAAAAGAGGAATAGAAAACTTTCAACCCATCCAGATCAAAGTTGCTCATGAGCAGGTGGTAAGAGATTAGTCTCTCGTAGAAAAGCTGTCTACTCTCTTTTTATTCAAATAACACCATATTTTTGTATTTTTCAAAGTGCTATCCAAACCATTGACATTATGGCTCACAAAGTTGTATTTGAGCATTTCATTTTCAAATTCATAATCATCTTAGGAGTGACATAATAAACACAGGAAAGAAAAACAAAATAACAACACAAGACAACATAACACAATAAGCACATATAACAAGCAAGACACGAGGGGAAAAAAGTGTCCCCCCCTCTCCTAATGTGAAACATGAATTAGTAAAGAAATTAGCCGTCTAAATAAAAACATTTTCATTTTATTTAAGTGCTATATTATTAGCGAATACAAAAAACATTATGCACAAATGCTGATCATAGGCTGCCTGCTTGAGATGTTCATTCATGTCAGTGTTCTTACGAAGCATCCCAATGAGCAGAGCCTGCATGGTTTAATTAAATATTTTTTTAAACTCGGCAAAGGAAAATTGTCCATTTACTTTCCCAGTTTACTCTCACCCCATTTGTATAACGGCCAATTAGCAAAAGTGAAACGCTACTAGATATTGTATAGGCATAGATTATTTCATATACTTAACAGGGCTCCAAACAAAACAAAATTAT